>NC_056733.1:356793230-356900730 GCF_019279795.1 Protopterus annectens | reverse complement strand
CAGCAGAGTGTGCTGTTTGAATATTGCTGTCTATCTCTTCAATGTTTTCTGTCTAAGTCTCTTGTGGTTGTACAGTCTGACCTTGTAATTACAACAGTCTTATACAGACATTCCTAGACATATTTTTATGTAGCACAGTGCGAGAAACAATGCTCGACACAAGAGTACTATTCTGATATCAGATGTTCTGAATGCTACATTTCAGCCATACAATACCAGAATAAACACTGCTAGTCCAGAATTCAATCTTTATTGGCAGGCACAGTTTTCATATCTGACAGACCTGTGGAGGGAATGTTTGTTAACACTACCTGAGTGTTTCCACACATATTCCTGGATTCCAAGTTAATATTATGCACATACCTCTCAATCTGTTAATGCACACACTCTGGTCATAGCTTGATAACATGGGGATAGACATGGCACATATTTTGAATATTGCTCTCATAAATGTTTGGTGAGTTGCTAGAGTGACAGGTTTGTTTTCATATACATTTTCTGAAGATTTTGAGTTCTGAAAATAAGATATATATCATTATTTGCTGCCTAAAATGTTGAGATCATCCCACTGATTTGCCAGGGGGATAGGGTAACAGGCAGAAAATATGAACCAGTTATCCGGACATTCAGAACCAATCTGTACAGTTGAGAGGTATGATTATGCATACAGCTTACTACCACTCCCAGGATTCGAATCATGTCTGTGTCTGCTAAAAATACAACCATTTAGGTCACAGTAGAGTGTGCTAGTTGAATATTGCTGTCTATATATTCACTGTTTTCTGTCTAAGTCTCTCTCGGTTGTAAAATTTGACCTTGTAATTACAACAGTCTTAAACAAACATTCCTAGACATTTTTATTATGTAGCACAGTCTGGCTAACAGTGGCTAATACAACATTACTATTCAGAGAATGCAACACTAAAAATGTCGTATGATACCAGAGTAAACACAACCAGTCCAGGATTTAAAGCTTTATTGTCAGGCAGTTACAGTTTTATTTAAATATGACCTAAATGGGACTATTACTGTCATATTGTCTGGTTTATTCAGTACAACCCATAGACAAATCAGTTTTTATACTGGCAGCTGACTTTCTACTACTTTTATACTTATTTGGTATGACTACTACGAGCAGGATTGTTACTCACCAGCCTCGTGATGCAGCCTTTGCAGCCTACTCGCATAGGCTTCCTGATTCACAGCCCGCTCAGCTGCAGCTGTAAGAGAAAGAGAGAAATATTTAGCCATACCTATCCATCATATACACAGGCTGGACATTATTAAACAGTTACTGGTATGAGTACTTACACACTGCTGGGACCTAACCCCTCTGCCTTGATTCTTGGATCCACTTATCCAAGAGCTCTCTCTTCCTCCATTTCAGTTCGGCATATTGTTTAGCACTGGGGCATTCAGGAGTCCAAGGAGACTGGAAGTGCAATCCCTCTCCAACTCCAGCCATGCTGCCTACAGTGGGAAGCTGCAACCAGTTATGAGCTGTAGTCCCACCTGTGGGGTTTAAATATGGACGATTTCCCACCCTTTGCTGTGATTGGACAGTTTTAAATGTATATAATAGGTAATACAGCAAAAAATTGTTTATGCACTGCTGTCACATTTAAAATGTGGATTGGTTACAGTAGGCATCGAACCAGGAATGGCTGCTCACAAAAATCTACACTCTGACCACTACACTACTACGATACGGCTTGTGTTGTATGTCTCTTGCTATTTAACTTCTTGTGCTGCTTAAGTTGGACTAAGCGTAGCTAAGCAATGGGCACACCCATGCTGCTATGCTTAAAATTGATCGCATTTATAAAAAAAGAAAAAGTTTTGTTTTGATATTTTAGCTATACCCTTCAGAATATCCCTGCTAATGCTAAACCCTGTACTTTTATCAGCTTTCTGCTTCATGGTGGAAATACCTCTCAACCTCCTGAAGCAAAAACTCTGGACAAACCCTAAAATGATGGGGGGACAAATTTTAAATATTGTTCTTACTAACTTAGAAAGTTGATATACATGATAGATTCTTGCATTAGCATGGATTTTCTGAAGGATGTGGAGTCTTAAACTCAAATGTTTGTCATTATTTAATGACTTCAATCCTCAACTATTTGTTTATTATTTTACTTTTGCTAACCAGGAAAGTCTGACTTCGAAGAAAGCCAATTTTCAGCAGAGGCCCAGGGAGAAACACTCCAGATGCATGTCTTTGTACATGGGAGGAAACCGGAGCACCCGGAGGAAACCCACACAAATGCAGGGAGGACATGCAGACTCCACACAGAAGGCACCCCAGCCAAGAATCAAAGCAGAGAACCTCTTGCTGTGTGGTGACAATGCTACCACTGCACCACTGTGCCAGGAAAGTATAGATTTTCGGCGGAACACACTAAAAATATGAGGCAAAACTCTGGACATTCTGTGAATATCTGTACAGTTGAGAGGTATGGTGGTGGGACATTTGTCCCTTTTGCCTTTGCCACTTTTGTTTTCCTGGCATGTTGGGGGTGTTATGAGTGTTCTCACTCATTTTAATTACTGAAAGGCAATTCTGGAGTGCAGGGGAATGTGTATTGTGAGAGTTCTGCTCTCAGACACACCCCCTGCACTCATACATGACTCCATGTAAGTTTAACAGCACAGACAGTACGCCTTCATGAATATGCAAGGCACCCTGCCTTGCTGTACAGGTGCAGTCCCTGCCATGCAGTAATAACTTATTCCTGTACGGCTGCTTGCTGAATCCCAGGGAATGTTAGTCACAGCCCAATCTGTCTGATCAAATAGTTGCTGTATTTATAACATGCAGAAGTAAAACCCAACAACTGCCATGGTTATTTCAAATGTGCATATATACACCCTCTATAATTATCAGACACTCTTATGAAATCATAATATACTATATGATAATGAACTGTAACAAAAAGGCAACAAATCGGACCACAACACTGTTAGGAAATCACATAAACCTTTCATTCATTTATTTATTTAGTTATGCATTCATTCATTCATTCATTCATTCATTCATTCATTCATTCATAATCATCATCGACCTCCTTTTTCCCATTTTTTACATGATGTTGGGGTGTCGTGTCAACTGTTGCCATGTTTCTTAATTCAATGCCACTATTCTACTTTCTTCAACAGTCTTGTTTGACTGTTGCAGGTTTTCTCTCACAAAATCCATCCATCTCATTGCTGGATGCCCTCATCTTTTCTTGCCTTCTTTCTGTCTGTCCCAAATCTCCTTTACCAGATTGTCTTCTGCTTTTCTGCACATGTTCATGAACTACCATAATCTGTTTTCCTTGACCTTCTCTGCAATTTGAGCTACTTTGGCTCCTGCTCTAATGTCCTGATTTTTTGACTGTCCCACAGTGTGCATTCTACCACCCATCTCAGGCACTACATCCCCATCATCTCTAACTTCGTCAACTTGTCTGCCTTTACTGCCCAGGTTTCTGCACCACACAGAAGTACTGGATGAGCCACTGTATTGTACACCATACTTTTCAGCTTCTTTGTCATTCTTCTGTCATAAAAACCCCTGACACTCTGTTCCTGCTGGCTGCAGACCCTCTGAATCTAGCTTTGATCTCCTCAATCATACGTCCCTTCTTCTCAACCATCCCAGATACTTGAAGCTGTTAACCTCTTCCACTATTTTCCCTTCTATCTCTATTCTTATCTTCTTATGATTCCCCCATGTGCTGTTATTGCAACTGTCTTAACAGTTCTCAGTGTCATGCTATCTGCCTTCGGCTTTACATTCCATTCCCCTAGCCTTTCCTGAATTTCTTGCTCAGAGTCTGCCTGTAATGCCACATAATATGCATACAGCAACTTTGCTGATCTGTCAACTCCAAACATTTTGCTGTAGTCCATCATCAGTACAAACAGCAGTGGCTGAACCCTGATAAACATCACCTCCCACTGAGATTCCCTCTGTGAAACAGAACACTGTTCATACTTGAGTCACTGGGTATTTGTGCATAGCCTGCACTAATTCTACCAATGTTTCTGGGACTCTGAACCTTCACAGGACTGCCCAAATCAGCTTTATTGGGACCTTGTTGTATGCTTTATCCAAGTCCAGGAATGCCCAGTTAGACTATTTCCTTATATTTAGCTTGTTCTCAACTATCTGTCTCACTGCAAACATCGGGTTGGTTGTGCTGCAGCCTAATCTGAATCCAAACTGCTCATCTTCTGCCTTACTTTCTACAACTCTACATGTTCGTTTATCAATCACCCTCTCCAGAACTTTAATGCTGTGTGACAGGAGTCTGATACCTCTGTACTGCCGATAGTCATGGATGTCCCCTTTGTTCTTGTACACTGACAATAGTATGCTTATTCTCCAGTCATCTTGGATACACTTTTGTCTCCATACAGCTATGAGTACTCTCAGGAGCTATTTCTCCCCTATCTCACCCAGCACCTCCCTGGACTACATGAAAATAGACATGGTGGAGCTCTCGGATTATGTAGCCCAGGCAAGCAGGCATGACACTAGTCTTGAGCAGTATCCTACCGTCACCCAGAATGATACCCTCAGTACAAACAAAAAATGATTGACTTCAACAATTATCTAAGTTTCTGGTGTCAGTCTAAGGGGATCCAGTATCTGTCTGCTTGGTATGACATGACTGACAGACCTTGATGCTTTGCCAGAGATGGCCTGCATCTGTCACCCCTGGGTTTCTGGGTACTCACTATGCCACTCCTATAGTGCCTTTTTAGGCCGTGTTTCAATGACCAAATTACCACCTTAACAGCTATAAATAAATACAATTTGAGGGTCATGCTGCTCAATGCTAGAAGTTTAAATTTCAAGATGCACTCGCTTGAAGCACTCCTCAAAATGGAGAACATTGGCATTTGTTCTGTAATGGAGACCTGGTTTAAAGCATCAGAAAGCACCCCTGTGCTACCAGGCTATAACTCATTCCACACCTTTCGGCCCTGAAACATGGACCGAAGCTCCATAGGTGGTGGTGTCTCCATATTCATAAAGGATATGCACACCTCCAGACTAGTAGCCCAGCATAACGCATCTGAGATACTTTAGGTACAACTAACATTGGGTAAGACAGCGATCCAGGCCATAGCCTGTTATAGGTCCCCAACCATGTCGCTGCACTCTCACTCCATGTTCCTAAGCACCCTGGAATTTATCAAGGTGCAACCCAACACTCTCTTACTAGGAGACTTCAACTACCCCTCCATCAGCTTGTAAACTACTCAAGCACCAATACACTGGCCCAACTCTTCCTGGAATTCATCAGTTCCAATGTCCTGGATCAGCTCATTCTGACCCCACTAGAGGAAGCAACATCCTTGACCTGGTTATTACTAACATGGGTGACCATTGCTCTACACCAATAGTCAGTCCCTCCCTGGTCAGATCCAACCATAAACAAATCACCATGGAAATCCACACCTCACCCACACCTTCTGCAAAGGTAACCACCTTGAAAAACTTCTCCAAAGCTGACTTTGGACTTCTAAAACAGAGGTGGCTAATGGAAAATAGCTGCATGACTGCCAAATCATACACCAATGCTCTGTACGAACATGTACATAAATGCATGGAACTAGCCATACTCAACAGAACCAAGACACTCTCCTCCAAAAAAAGGAAGCCAGTCTGGTAGTCCCCTGCCATTAATAAACTCTACAACAGAAGGAAGAAACTGTTGCAGGAAAAGGTGAAGTCCCAAGGCTGGAAAAACTCCCTTATTAGCCTCAACAAAAAGTTGAGATCCCTCATCAAATCCTCTAAAGCCAGCTATGAGGGTAGAATTGTGGCAGACACTAAAAACAATCACAAAGCCTTTTATAGCTATAGCAAGAACCTCCATGGCAATATCCAGATTTGCTCTGTGTTACTGCACAATGGTACCTCCTATAGTGAGCCAACAGATATTGCCAACATACTGGCCAACAGATTCAGTGCCAACTTTACCTCCCCCCGCAAAGGACCGATCACAAAACTGGAAGAATGCCAGGCACTCAGCATTACTGCAGCACAGGTTAAAGCTGCATTGTCCAAGGCCAGGAATAAAGCTTCCATGGGACTCAATAATATCCCTGGCTGTGTTCTACATGAACTACAAAGTGAACTGGCACCACATCTGTGTGCCCTGTCCAGTCACAGCCTAACCTCAGGCTTTGTCCCTACCAAATGGTGCACTGCTACAGTCATCCCTGTCCATAAAGGGGGAGTGACTACAGATCCAGGGAATTATCACCCCATTAGCCTAACGAGTCTGATATGTAAACTATGGAGCGCATCATCATGGACCTAATTAACAAAGATATAGGAAATCTCCAAAATCTAGACCCCATGCAATTTGGCTTTGTGAAAGGGAGATCATGGCTTCTCAACATGGTTGACTTCTTTGAGTCAGTCACCAGGGCTATGGATAAAGGTAAGGCAGTGCATACAGCCTACCTCGATCTGGCCAAGACCTTTGATACCATTCCTCACTCAGGAATTATTGATAAACTCACCAAACTAGGCATCAACCCTTATATCACTATGTGGGTTGAAATTGGCTCACAGATAGAACACACAGTGTGAAAGTAGCAGATTCCAAGTCAGACTGCCAATCAGTCATGAGTGGAGTCCCACAGGGATTGGTCCTGGGTCCTCTCCTGTTCTGCATCTACTTCTCAGAAGTCCAGGCCAACAGAAAGGGTCTCTGGCTGACCAAGTTCGCAGACGACTACAAGCTGGAAGCCATTATTAACTCCCTAAGTGATGCAGACATCCTACAGAAAGGCCTCACTGAGACCAATGGCTGGTGTTGAAACCATGGCCTTAAGCTTAACACCAAAAAATGCGTCATCATCCCCTTTAGTAAAAACTCAGTTCCCACTAATTACCACATTGATGGGAGCCCAATGAACACTGAAGGTGTTATAAGAGATCTGGGGATGCAGGTTGACAACAACCTCTCATTTGACCACCACATTGCCACTGTGGTCAGAAAGTCCTTCTATATGGCACATCTCATTACCAAGGGTTTTGCATCCAGGAAGAAAGAGGTCATCCTCTCTCTCTACTCTTCCCTCATTAGACCAATCATTGAGTATAATGCCCCATTTGGCATGTGCCTCACTAGACACCTGCAATAGCTGGTGAGGTCACAGAAGTACCTCATGAAGAGGATACTTGGCATTAAACACATGCCCTACATGGACAGACTCAAAAGACTCCAGCTCTTCTCTGTCTCATATCGTCTACTTAGAGGCAATCTCTGCTTGACTTACAAAGCCATATCTGACCCAGCTCTGTTAGAAATGCTATATCTAAAGAAATCCCAATCACTTTGCACCACATGCTCCATAGACCTCAGCCTCATTACCACAGTCAACAGAACATGCTGGAGGGACAGGTTCCTCACCCAGAGACTGCCCATGCTCTGGAATAGACTTCCCATACATGTCAAGCAGACCACCTCGCTATCCCTCTTCAAGAGAAATCATGACGAGTGGATGGGTAATAAAAAGTTCACCCTGGGGATCACTTCAGTGCCTCTATTTGATAGAGGCACTGGGAACTAATGTTGGGCATCATGATGCTAGGGCACTTCTACAGGCTAAGCTTGTAAAGGCTCCAGGGCCATTAGCTTAGTACACACCTATGGGCATCTTGATCATATCTCCTGTGACCTCATCTGAGCCTGCTGCTTTCCCAGACTTCATTTTCCTTAGTGCTGTTCTTACTTCTTCTAAGGCAGGCTCCTCCACTTCTTTCACTGTAGACTGTGTCTGGGAAAGTAGTTTCTGTGGGATTTTCTTCATTCAAAAGCTGCTGAAAGTACTCCTATCTGCCTTTGATTTCCTGTGGGCTGGTGAGCATGTTATTGCTTGCATCCTTTATTAAGGGTGTTTGACTATATACTTTAACTTTCTGTTATTGCCTTAAACCTGATAAAGTTTATTTATGCCATCTGCCAAGTCACTTTCCAAAAGTTGGTAGAGTGGTTCTGATGTCTTGTTCTTTGCTATTGCAACTCCTGTCTTAGCCTCTTTGTTAGCCAACCAGTATTCATTCTTAGCCAGGTCGATCTTTTCTATCTACCATTTTTTTGCACTCCTTCTTTCTTTCAATGACTTCCTGAAGTTCTGCATTCCACCAGCAGCTTTCATTATGTACCTTATTTCCATACCTAGATGTCCACCTACCTGTTCTGTAGTCCTCACACATGCTGTTTAGAGGAGCAGCCATTCGTCTTCAACTCCACCTACTTCCTCTACTTCCTGAGGTGCTAGAGGCCTGAGTAATTCCTTAAACTCTTGTGTTTTCTCTCCAGTCAATTTCCAGGCCTTCAGCCTAGTCTCTGACCACTCCTTGCAGTTGACTGTGGCAACCAGTGGTTTATGCTGTGGGTAAACTATTTCACTGAAAAGATTGTAATTGTTAATTCTACCCCAGTTCCCTTTACATACTTAGAGAAAGTCTACAGGATTTGCATGTTGGCTGTTCTTGCATGGGATCTTTTGACTGTTTCTCTTGCTGAACCACATGTTAGCCACCATCAAGCCATTTGCCAGCCAAAAGTCTATACTGGTCTGTACTTATTTATTCCTGTTACCCCACACCCCGTAGACCAAGGAAGTTTTCATATCCTGTTCTGCCTGTCCCAATATGTACGTTCAGGTCACCCATTATCGACACCAGTTCATGTCGTCCTACTTTATCTAGTAAGTCCTGCATTTGTTGTATGAATGTATTCTTTTTGTCACTATCATAACCCTGCTGTGGGACATAAGCTTAAATTATAAATAGTGCCTGACTGTCATGAGTTTGTCACTAATTCTGATGACATCACCATAATTTCCACATAATTTCTAGCATGTTCTCCTGAGTAGTTGATTCTGGATCCCAAACCAAGTGGCTTTGCTGCACTGCCCTTCCATCTTCTCTCCTTGATAAATGGGATGTCCAGCCCCCTCCTTACCGCCATGTCATCCACTTCCAAACTGCATCCTATCAGTGAATCTACATTGAGCATAACAATTCTTAGTTCATATTTGGCAGGCTGACTAGTTTTGCATGCAAACCAAAGGGAATACTGTGTAGCATTATATCACAACCAAGAACAAGAAAATGATAATGCCACAAGGGTCCACAATGCTTAAAAATTATACAGTATATTAAGAGATTGAGCACTTTCATCCAGCTAAGGAGACTTTATTAGAATGAAGAATCTCACCATAAACCTTCATTAAATAGTCACACCAATCCATTCTGTTGGTTAATTAAATAATTACTACAAGGCAATCTCATTCTTAAAGTTACAGAAATTAAAAACCAATCCACAATGAGTGCAATACAAGACTCAATATACCTAACTATAAAACCATATATCCACAGTTAAAAATTGTGCTTCAAAAGTAGCAATCCATTTCTCGTAAAAGTTAAATACTCAGTTAAATCAACATATTTGTGTAATTTGATACTGTATAATGAACCTGTTCTAAAAACTGAATATACAATATTAAAAAAACTGTTCTTTAAAATGTATGTTTTTTATAAATAGTATAATTTAGTTGCTCTAATGTTTAAAACTGGTAGAATAGAGACATGTTCATTTATTCCTGGTGAAAAAGTGGCAAATTAATAATAAGCTGCTAAATTAATTCTCTATTATTTAAACATCCTTTCCAATCTCTCCCTGGAGTTGATGGGGATTTTTTCAAAGATGCCAAAGGTAAACTTTATTAAAGTCCCTTCACTCAACAGAGTGTTTGTACAATGCACTGTTTTCTTTCTAGTTGCCAATGTCATAAATATTTTCATAAATTTATGTCTTAAAGGCACATTTCATTTTGCTAACATAGAATCCTGGATAAGTATCACACTTTGCCAAATGCACAACTCTAGATTTGGTACAATTCCTTTTTTGAAAGGTGATTTTACTCTTAAGAATGTTTTCTAACACCTGGGTTTGCACCCTAGTTATGTCAGAACATTGTTTGCAACAACCACAGGGGGTCCTACCCCTGCCTGTAGATGAGGCATCAGATTTTTTTATTCTCAAGAATCTTTTTAAAATTAGGTGCAGTTTTTGAAACCAAAAACAGGCTTGATCCCCAACAAATTATGAATATCTAGATTAACTTTAAAAAAAAATTCACTTCCTTTTAACAATATCACGTCTCCTAAGAAAACTCGTTGTGGTGAATAACAAGAGCTTTTTCAAATGCCTCTCCACTTCCTTCTGTTGTTAGTTTGTCCAAACCTATACCTAACAGAGACTTATACCCCCCCCCATTCATTACAAACTTCACTAATTATACTATTGACCAAATTCTCAGGATAAACATTAACAAAAAACATTTCTTTTAACTGAACCAGTTCATCCCACATATCATCATATCGGGATGTCATCCTCACCACCCTTATTGCTTGACCTTTTACTAAACTTTTCTTTTGCAAAAAAGGGTGGCAGCTACTAAAATGCAAATAAGAATTGCAAAAAGTATTTTTTCTATATACATTAGACTTGAAATCTAATGCTGTGTGGGATATAAGGGTGTTGAAATAATGTATCCTCTCTTGACTCCAGTTGTAAATACATTTTAGAAAATCAGTTGTTTTATTTAAACAGTCTGCAAAGTAAGGAATCTCTTTCTCTGTACCATCCCATAAAATAAAGATGTCATCAAGAACCTTAAATACAAATAAAGTTTCTTAGAATACATAATAGTAAAAACATACTGATGCTGCCATCCCAACAACACTAAATTTGCAAACCAGGAACACAGGCTGCACCCATAGCCACACCCCTGGTCTGTTGGAAGAACTATCCCTCAAAGAAGATTTAATTATTATCAAGGATAAGAGACATTAATTCTACTACTAAAGCCATTTTCTCATTGGATATAGAGGAAAATCTAGTCAGGGTTTCCTGAAAAATTTCAAGTCCTTCATTTTTGGGGATAACAGAAAAGAGGTCTGTAACATCTATAGTTAAAAATATAAGTTCCTTCCTCCATGTTATTCTTTAAATGTCCCAGACAAATCCCATGTATCCTTGATAAGATGTGGTGTAGACACAACCACATGTTTCACCCATTTATCAGCTAAGACAGCTAAAGGATGTGTCTTTAAGTCCAATGCCAAAACTATTGGACTAAAGGGGGGGGGGGTTGCAACATCTTCATGAATTTTTAGAATTCTGAAAATTGAAGGGATGATAGATTTAGTATTTAACACGAAATTATAAGTATCCACATCAGTACACTGGTTTAAGGCATATTCTTCTAAATAAGAGTCAGTTCTACAGTAAGTAATGTTACTCTGATTTTTAGATACAGGGGGATAGGTTACATCATTATGCAGGATATCCAACATAAGATTAGAATAATCTCGTGCATCAAAAAGCACTATTCCACCCCGTTTATCAGGTTTCATGATACGTATGTTTTTTTTCAGTCCTTAGTTGGTCTAAGATTAATTTCTGTTCCCTGGTGAGGTTATAATATGCATGATTACTACAAGACTGCATCTTGTACATATCTTTCATTACTGCCTTTTCAAAAAGACTTGTAAGAGGATGTAAAGGAGGATTAAATGTGCTGCATTTCTTAAGATTAGTCTTATTTAGATAATTTATCTGGCATTCCATTAGATGTTTTATCATGAAAAAATATACTAAAGTTTAACTTCCTCGTAAAAAGTTTAAGCTCTACAAGGGAATCTGCAATGTCCACGTATCTAGTAAGAACCCTCGTGGTGTTATCATTTTCTTGTTCTTGGTTTTACATCCAGCTTTCACTCAACAGAGCTATCCCAGGCAACCCAAGCTGGGCAAATGGACAGTGGCCAATCAGTAGGTTATTGACCCAGGGATGCTGGTATTTATGGTAGGCACCAACTGAACAATAGAGGGACATATACCCCTCTCACCGGTAGCATGATTCCCAGGTGTAGGTTGGAGTAAGTCAGGTCCTCAACCTACCCATGCCCATTTTTGTCGACATTACTCAACATGACTGAATCATGTAGAGCCAAGTTTTACCCCATCAAGTGGCTAGCCCTGCCATGGTGCACAGTCTGTGATCCATGTTTTCGTGACTTCATGATGCTCAAAGTGGTTGGTCTATACAACTCTTCCCCATATCATATAGAGCACCATGTGTACAGCTGTTCACTGAGTCTGGGTTGTGGGTAAAAAGGTCAGTGAACAGCCAACCTACTTGGCGAACAAATAGTAAATATATGAACGAATGGTATGTAGACCAGTTGGCAAAATGGCTAATGCCGTTGCCTCCCATGCACAACGTACAATATTCTATTCTGACCCCAGCCAATGCTTGTACTGAGTGTGCATATTCTAGTAAGAATACTTTTCCTTGTTCCTGAAGAATGGAGCAATGGGTACCACTCTAGATGGTGCTCTATAGGGGGAAGAGTTGTATTGACCAATAAGTTTGAACATCCACTATGGTGCGCAGTATCCTCAAACTAGGAGAACACAGATCACAGACTGTACGTTGTGTCATGGCTAGCCACTCTCTCCCTTTCTCTCTCTCTACACACACACACACACACACACACACACACACACACACACACACACACACACACACACACACACTCTCTCTCTCTCTCTCTCTCTCTCTCTCTCTCTCTAGGGAGATAGCAGATAATATTCAGAGCAACATCTGAGAATTCAAGACATTAATATGTGCAGTACTGATAGCTTGAATTTTTAGATGGTTTGAACCATTCTCATAGTATTTGTGCTGCGGTGATTTAAGAAGACAATGGTAGCTCCAGACAGCAGGGCATAGTCTAAAGAATGCTCTTTCCCCAGTAGCAGTTCTGAAGCCTGGATAGGTGTGGGAAAGGCTGTCATTTTGGACGCTTCTCTGGGTGTAATTTTGATGCCTAAATATGAGTGCTTTTTATGAAAGAAGGCAGCAGCTCAGGTTTATAATCTTGTTTCCCTGGGGTTTTGAATGATGCTTTCTAGGGGAAAATGAAAGCATTCAAAATCTGTTTAAGTAAGTCAAAGTATTCAGTTTGCAGTCAATTAAGGAGTAACATTTTAGAAATTCTCAAACCCATGTCTGATCAGATTACAGCAATAACACCCTGCTACACATCTTCCATAAATGACATCTATATACCCATGATAATATATTAAACTTTGTTTACTGGAGAGTTTAAAAGATAACATTTCCTATTCATTTACTGCCCTTTTAGAAGAAACCCACAGTATCTGTGGGAAAATGTTTCTCAGATTGTGATTTGGCATATGTATATATTAGTTACTTGTAATATTTTTGCAGAATTTTAGAAAACACTATCAGTTCAGTTCTCTCTCTCTCCCTTATCCTAATTTGATTATTCTGATAATTTATAAAATCATTCCTTATCTCACCTAAAGCTTGTATTAACTTTTCTAAAGTCCTTTACCAGTTATTGATACTTCATCCCCTTTGTGAAAGCCTGACAGTTATTTTCTAACTTTAAACTGTCCATAAAGAATTATATTTTTATATGTTTCTCAAATATTCCCTCACAGAGGATAACTGCATCAAATGGAAAAGGTGGGTGCTCATTGCAAATAGAAAAGTGTTTGCTGATATTTTTATACAAAATAAAACACTATTAATAAGTTGTATATAAATATTATAGGTGCATCTTTCAGTTTAATGTCCAAACATTCACTCTTAAATCATGAACTCCTAATGTTTTGCTGAAAAACTCCTATCATGCTAAATTGTGACAATCACATAGAATGCACTCTCCCTTCTTCAGTATTTTCCAGATGTTAAGGTCTGCATCATTTTCATTTATGTCCAGTAATAATAAAAACATCACATCAGCTGTTCTTAAGATCACCAAAAACACGGAGCAGCATTTCCTAACAAGCTCTTATGTTCAACCCCCACATCTGACTAAAATGAAGTTATACTTGTTAGCCTCAGCTTGGACTGTAGGGTAGTATCCTTTTAACTACAAGTATTGTGCATATTCTTTATTGTACTGCTAGATATTTCTTCATTGTCCATGGCTACAGTGGCAGGATCCTCATTCATATAAAATACAGGATATTATTGAATCTTGCTGTGTCTGGTATGCAAAAGGAGTATTTGTTTTAATTACCATTGTCTCACCTTGCATTCTAAAACAATATGTATTTTATTTGTTCTCACTCAAACCACGTCTGTTTCATTAATTTATTTCTAATAGAATGTGTACATTGTAGAGTGTTTGTGATATAATTGTGCCATTTGATTGCATGATTCACTTCCAGTGGATAACAGAAGAGTACTTACATTATCCACTCACCTTCTCAGCACAAAAGTAAGCTCCTTAGCAAGAAAATTAAGTTCAGTGTTGGACAATTCATGAGAACGTAAGTTTATAATTTTAAATGAGCCTGATTACTTTGCTCAGCCCTCATTAATATAATGGCCCCTTTGGCACGTATTTGTCCAGACACATTCAACAACTGGATCACCCACTGAGATACCTTGCTGAAAGGATACAAGGCCTAAACAACATGTCCTACATGGACTGACTCAAATCCCTGTCAACGTACTTGGTATCTTACAGACTGTTAAGAGGTGACCTGTGTCTGGCACACAAGTCATCCTCTGACCCAATACTGATGGATTTACTGCACATCAAAAGTCCAATGGCACCAGAAATACTCAATCTAGAGATCAAATCCTCTACTGCAGCATCAACAGTTTGGAGGGACAGGTATATCTCACAGAGGATATTGCCGCTCTGGAACAGACTCCTCATCCACATAAAACAATGATCTTCCCTGTCAAGCACATCTTGGATCTATGGATGGAAAACATAAACTTCACCCAGGACTGCCCCCTATACTACTAATGTACACAGATAGCTCCTAAATGCTTTATCCCATGAATGGGTCTCCTCAACTCATCTGTGGTATGATCCCAGTTAATTTCATTGGGGGTATTATATAATTATTGAGCATGGATGGGTAAGGCCAATCTCTAACCAAGTGGGTTAGGTTAAATTGATCAGAAAATGGGAAAATGGCTAGGCTTAAAATGGCCTGCAAGGGCAGTTAGCTTAGTACTTATGTATGAACCTATTACTTATCTAATACTGTCATTTGCCATGGTTATTCCATTTCCCCTTCTATTAAGGATGCCTGTGTTGGTCCAGCCAAGAATTAGAAAACCTTCTGCTTGATTCTTTCAACGTTTCTCTTATATATAATGTTACTCTGCTTCCTTGATTGGACAAATTGTTTCTATGGACTTAATTAAGGTTTTTGCTGTACAAATGTTTGGTAATATCAGAACTCCATACCAGCATCACTCAAAGGATGGTAAACCATGCAGTAGCATGATAATACTTGTCAGACACTCTGTTACTACATCTGACCTCACCTTATGTACATGAATTAAGAATAGAGCAAGGATGTTCACATTTCAGGTTGGGTTCCTCATTCTCCTCTAGTCTAAAGAAGGACAATGGAGCAGCGTATGCTTCCATCATAGCATTCACAATTCTTCTGTCCCCCTTTGAACTAGAGGAAGACCTTTCAGCAAGGCCAGCCTTAGCAACTGCAGAGCTCATTCTGGGACATGTCTGGAGGGCCTTCAAACTACAATCATCTCATCACCCAGTCATACCCACTCAATCCTGAACAATTTTTCAAAAAACTACAAATTTATGAAAAACAGATAAAAAATATAAGCACAAATCTGGACATTCTGCAAAATTCTGGTCAGTTGAGAGGTATGGTATTGACAGTTATATATATAGGCCAATACAATATTTGTTGTGTAACTCATAACTTTTTTGTTCAAGAATTCTAAACAAAGACAAAAATAACAGGGAAAATGTTGAAAATCAGGGATAATTTTTAAATATTACTCTACCAGAAAAAAGCTAACAGAATAACAGGTTTTGCATCAACATGAATTTTTGAGCACCAAGGACAGTGCAGTGGTGCAGCGGTAGTGTTGTCACCTCACAGCAAGAGGTTCTCTGGTTTGATTCTTGGCTGGAGCGCCTTCTGTGCAGAGTCTGTATGTTCTCCCTGTATTTGTGTGGGTCTTCTCTGGGTACTCCGGTTTTCTACCCCATTACAAAGACATATGTCTGGAGTGTTTCTCCCTGGGCCTCTGCTGAAAATTGGCTTTGCTCCAAGTTAGACTTTCCCAGTAAACAAATGTTAAATAAAATAAATAAAACAAGTATAAAACTTTAAAGTCACTATGGCATTACTGACTGACAGTAATTGACAAGAAAAAGCTAAAATTCTATGATGGACAAAGCAAAAATACAAGAAAAATCAATCAGGGATGTTCTGCAAAAGAAAAAGGACAGAGTGTGGTAGTTTAGTGTAGAAAGCTACTTGTTACATTTGTACCTAACAGCTTGCTATTGTCTCAGAAGAAGAGCTTTTCATTTGGTGTCCATGTGAAGACCTTTTTTTCTCTCTGCTCCTGTAGCTGCCAAGGGTCACAATTGTCAAGTGTTGATAGTGCTCAAGTGCAGTAATAACTGCCAGCATTGCTTTTGTAGTAACAGCTGAAGCTCTGAAGCATTCAGTGTGTAGTAGTTTAACTTTAGCAAGATACTCGTTACATCTGTAACAAGCAACTTGCTACAGTTTCAAGCAGAAGAGTCTGTTTTTATCTTCAAAGTAAAGATTTTTTTTTCTCATCAAGCTATCAAGTTAGATTTTAAGGGGATGCCAGTTCAGGGAATTTTACAGGGTGCCAGATGAGCTAGCTGCAGTTCTGGGCTGCAGGTTGCAGTGACAAGTGTGAGGCCCCTCCTTTGCTGTGGGGCCCTATTGTGCCCAATTGGCTCAGTTGGTGTAAAGCCAGGCCTGCTTTTCAGTTTCCTGATTGAGAGTTAAAGACCTATTAAAATATACACTGATGCCTACTATAGTCTTCTATACTGTGCCTGAAAACAGGCACTTGTTTTGTCTGGGGTTCCTACTGAAAGTTCAAAGGCTGTAACTACAATACTTAGAACAGCAAAAATGTAAATGTTAATAGGAGAATGTACTAAATGAAAAATTGTGGTATCTCAAATTATTCTCCCAATTCCACAGTGCAGTGATCTTTGAGTTAATATATGTAACTTGCAGGATGTGGGGGCACAGCCCATCACATCACGGAGTGCAAAGTGATGAGTAACCCTCTCAGTAAAATGCTTGAAATAGTAGCAGCAAATTTCAAAATTTACCCTGGTTGTAGATGAATCACATTTTAATTTTCAAAGTGTCAGGGCATGAATTATCAGTTCTTCTGCTTCTCTTAGGGAATATGTTAGGCTCATTTTATTTAATTAGTTTACTGAGCAGGTAAGTGAATTGTATCAGTGGCCATTTTTTGCAGCTACTGCTTGTTAGAATGAAGTCAAAGCATAAAATGCTCACATAGTGCAATGTGAATGTTTGCAAATCTGAAGAGGTAAAGAGGGGGCACCCATTAAGACATTATAATGAATTAACAACTCAGACAATCACATGTATTTGGGTGTACATACTATTAGCTATTAAATGTTAAAACAGAGAATGCAAATGAGGATAGTGAGCACACTGGCAGGTAGGTAAGTACATATGAATTGTAAATGATAATAGTAAGATTGCTGAGGAGATGAGCAAAGCACAGTAATTACAGCAGATCTAGGTAATGCCACTACCACATTTACAGAGTGCCTTATCTATGAGGGATTGTTGTTTTAGTGCAGTAGTGAATTCAAACAGAGTTTGTAGATCATATCAGAGCTCTGATGGGAGAAAATGCAGCTTTAATCTGTGTTGGAATGCATGTACGGAATATGAATATCCCTGACCATAGATTCCAAATCAGGAGTTTGACTGTTGGAATGAACTCTGAAGTCCTCTCTACTGCTTTTCACCAATTATTCACATAGCCAACATCAGTGCAAGATATAATTAAGCAGGCAAGTACCAGTGCAAGCAAGCGCCAATGCAGTTACTGTATGCCAGGTGCAATTTGATCATAAATCAAAGCCAGCTGCCTAGCCTCGCCAAAGCAGAAGTATATGTCCTAAAGCACTGGAGAGCATCCTCTGTGGTTTTAAAAGAAAAGCACCTGTGCTCAGCCCCTGAGGTCAGACTGCTGAAATATAAATTAACTTAATCACTAAGCTAAGGTGAAATTGTAATATAAAGCACCTCTCTCTGAAATGCAATTTCTGCATAAACCACAAAGATGACTATTATTAAACAATAATTCTGTCATAAAGGCAGTTTGAAGTAAAACTAAAGATTCTGCAGAAATGAAATATTTAGTTTTGGCTTAATGAAAGAGACATTTATTGCATTTAAATGTAAATGAGAAAGCTCCAAGCTATTCCTTTCATCTTTCACTTAGCAAGAAATTCATTTGATTTTCAGGCCTTGTAAAAGAATGGAGTAAAACAAACTCTCAGAGCAGATACTGTGTCAAGCTATACAAAACTGAAATTGACAGCACTGCTGAAGTAGATATATTCAGCCATGTAATTAGCACTTACTATGTTAGTTGACTGACCATGGAAATTAACCTGTTTTTTAGAGTCAACAGAGTGACAAGAGCTTTAAACAACTGCAGACCTCTTATCTCATTTGGGGAAAGTGCTAGTTTGGTGGTACAGAAACAGGAGCATTTGTACGTTTTGATGCTGCATATTCAGTTTAACCCATGGTCGGGAAGACCATCTGATACTTCAGAGGTGCATGCTATGAATGCCTGCTTACTCCCCTGAAATGCCATCATTCTACTGCAGGTAGACTGAGGATGTGTTTTTACCTGTCCAAGGAACACTCCCTCCTCAAGTTCAGATTGTTTCTACTACTTTCCTGTTCCTCTAGCCTCTATTCAATGTTTCAGGAGATTGAAAAACGAAAAGGCATAAAGGGGTGGAAAATGACAGTACCAGCAGTGGCAGAATCTTGTACACCTCTTTCTTGTGACTGCACAATACATCCTGAAATGATTCTGCCTGTGTGGAACATCACATTTCTGTGAAACATATAGGGATTTTGTTTTCAGGCTTTGGTGTGCCTTGCAATATGCTGATGGCCGCAAGCACTGTAACTGATAAAGGAAACATTATATTTCTTTTTATAAACAGTATGTAAACCAGGAGAAAGTAACACATGTAACATGGAAGCCTATAGGCCAGCACAATTACCTGGATACCAATTGTAAAATAAATAATAACAATTTCAAAATGTGAATGCAGATGACTTGTGAGAAGATTATTTGAAAGAAATTTCACAAATGAGTTTGCCATCCATCAATACATTTATTTTCTAAACCACTTGTGAAGAAAACAGATGTAAGCAGGGTTAAACTGAATTCACAATTCCCAGAAACAGTTTTTCAGGTTTTCTAGTGACAATCACAAGTGATTCCAGCCAAGCTAGAAGGCATAATCCTTCCAACATATCCTTGGTCTGCTCTGGTGCCTCCTTCTGGTAAGATATGGCTTGTACACCATCCAGTGGAGATGACCAGGGGAAATTCTAACCAGATGCCAAAACTACTTTGGCTCCAGACAACCTAGAAGAAGCATGGAGACTGCACCTACCCATACTATGAAGAGAACGTTTTTCTGTCACTTGTATCTGCAATCTTGTCCTTTTGGTCACTACCCAAAGTAAGGTTGGGGGAATAAAATAATCATTAAACAAACAGGTTTGTCTTATAAGTCAGCTCCCGCATCACCACTACATTTTAGTATAATACTTGTGTCCAATTGCACCCATCTGTTGGTCAATTTCATGATCCCTTATAGCTTCACTAATGCATGAGACACTTGAGCTATATGTACCTCATTCACTTTCAGAAAGCAATCCATTGTTTTCCAGGAGAGAACTAAGATCTTGGATGCAGTGATTCTGATTCTATCATGAAAATGGAAATTGCTCTACTATGAGCAGTATCACACATCACAGACTGAACACTTCAGATTGCAGAAACACTGTAAATACTGTAGATAGATCTTCTGTGTCCTACTGGGGTAGTGGTTTTTACATTAGGGTAAAGTCTCTATAAGAATAAATAATTCTGAAGGCAGAGGGCTGTGGCTGACTAAGTTTGCTGAGACCTGCAAAATGGATGCAATCATTGAATTCCCAAATGATGTCAATATACTTCAAGAGGAACTTCAACAAACCAGTGATTGCTGCCAAAGCCATGGACTCAAACACAGTGCTAAAAATGTATTATCATCCCCTTTGGTAAAACAATATCCCTCCAAACTATCATATAAATAATAATATCCTAAAAAACAACAAAGTAGTGAGAGACTTGGAAACGCAAGTTGACTGTAGCCTAAACTTTGACCACCATGTGTCTACTGTGGTAAGGAAAGCATTCTACATTGCACACCTCATTAGCAAAGGCATTGCCTCAAGAGCGAAAGAGATCATAACTCCCCTGTGCCCCATCCTCATCAGGCCAATAATTGAGTACAGTGCTCCCTTTGGTATATATCTTACCAGGCACCAGCAGCAACTTGAGAGACCTCAGAGATTTCTAACCAAGAAAATTCAGGGTCTCCAGCACATGTCATACACTGACAGACTGAAGTCACTGTACTCAGTAACATGCACACACTACTTAGAGAAGACTTGTGCCTGGCTTACAGAGAAATCTCAGATCCAAACCTAATGGAAATGCTGCACATCTGCAAGTCAGATGGGACAAGAGTCACCTGCTCCAGGGACCTTAACCTGGCCTGCAACATAAATAGCACCTGCTGGAGAGACAGATATGTCTCTCAGAGGTTGACACTCCTCTGGAATAGGCTACCAGTTTACATCAAACAGGGACCCACAATGACATTGTTTAAGTGAAGCCTGGATAACTGGATGGGAAACCATAAATTCCTGCCAGGGATTTCAGCTATGACCCTTCTAGATATGTGCAGTCATTGCTAACTAAGATCTCAAGTTTTGTCAAGATCCTTTATATTGGGTTTCTCTAGTATTATATTGGGTACACACAGCTAGGCTTTTAAAGACCTTCTGGTCAATAGCCCAGTAACCACCTATGAACCTATGAAGTATCTATCCTCCGCAAGTACTTTGAAAGCCACGGATAGGCATTGTTGTCTAAGAAGAATGTTCTAAGTCTAAGAAAAGAACTTAGAATTATTACCAATTCAGTAAAATCCAAATACCTAACACAGAAACAGGAAGAAAACTGGTCAAAACTACAGCTATTCTAGAAAGAAATAAAGCAGCTCAAATGGTCTTCAAATAATCTTCCACATTCCAGAAATGACCCTTACACTTTCTACAGTGCTCTTCAGGCAACATTGCTAACCATATGACAAAACCTACTAAAGACGCATCCAGATCTAAACATGACTACCCCCTTCTCTTCCATTTTATCCCTTAGAATCCTTTGTAGCAACTATCCACTTTTTAATAAATTTTGCTGAAACGATTTCAGACTGGCATAAACTAAAGTACTGCTGGTGATTCTCTGCTAGGTGATGAAATTATACCTGTATTTTTATCTGTGACTGACAGAGCTGTTTTCTGTTTTACTTACTCCATTTTGTTTCTGTTTTAAGACATATGCTTAGCCTGGTGTTTTTGTTGTATGTGAGAAGTAGACACTTAAATTATCTAGGCTGCATAGTTCACACATTTTTCATTGGTTAATTGTCTCTTGGGTGATACTCAAATATAGAGTGAATTGCTGTCCCTTTGTCTTTTGCTGAAAAGATTTCACGCCTGCATAAACTAAAGCACTGCTGGTCATTCCCTGCTGGATGAGGAAAGTAAACCTATATTTTTTTGTCTGCGACTGATAGAGCTGTTTTCTGTTTTCCCTACTCCATTTTGTTTTCTGTTTTGAGAAATCTGCTTGGCCTGGTATTTTTTGTTCTATATGAGAGGTAGACACTTAAATTATCTAGGCTGCACATTTCACTTATTTTTCATTGATTAATTGTCTCATGAGTGATACTTAAAAACATATTGAGTTTCTGAATCTTTGTCAGTTGAGCTTTTTGTCGCTTGCTGAAAAGATTCCAAGCCTGCATAAAGTAAAGCACTGCTGGCAATTCCCTGCTAGCGTTTATTACTCACCCTCCTCATTGTTGATGTGCTTTTTAAACCTGGTGATTTTAAGCTGCCTACCCCTACTATAAATGGAGCTTAATAAGCTCCTCTCTTTCTACACTGTTGTTGATGATTCTGGATTATTTATTTGCCTTTCCTTGTGTTTGTATTGAAAAAGTGCATTTTGCCTCTCATTGTCTGTTCTACTAATTTACCTGATCTGAATTCATTTTCTAGATAGCTGTTGGATAAAGTAGTGTATTCTTACACTCTAGCAAGCACTTGTGTTTGCATTAAGAGGTCAGTGGACTTTCTATTTAGTGCACTGGGAGGTAGTCTGGCCTGTTTAGGTTGGGGAAACATTTGAGATTTCTGCATCAGGAAAATAAGTATAATTTGTGTCTATTGCACATTTTTTAAATTGCATTGTATCTGCATTTTTTTATTTTCTACTGTTGTGACTGCATATTTTCTGCACTTGTTTTAACTATATTTTCAGCCTTGATAGCATAGTCTAGATTAGGACCTACTGAATCTCGTCTTTTTTTTTTTTTACTCTTGAGCACTAAACCAGCCATCTTACATTAAGAAAGGCTTCCCTGCACCCTTGTGGCAAAATATAGCAGATTCAGCCTTGTCTGATCTGGGGATTGCTGGAAGAAGGTTCATTGTGTACTTTCCTAATTGCAGATTATCTTAAAACTGTTTAATTTCACCTGTATTTCAGCCTCACATTTGTTCATCATTGCACATCCCACAACGGGGGTTAGCAGTGCACTGTATAGATGCAATCACCTTGAAACACAATTTTTCCCTAGACAACTGTCAGTGGAACCCTCACATGCTTCTCTGTTGTACTTAAGCCAACTTAGCTGTTCATTGACCACCATTGCTATACCTATTATTCACAACCCTCAATTTAACAACTCTTGATAGTCCTAGCACTAAAATTGGTCAATCTAGCCCACTCCTTTCCTTAATAGCTCATATGGCATAAACCTGCTATAATGGACAGTTTTCCATCATTTCTCCAGTCAGCCTGATTGTAATGGGAATACTGAGGCAATGTAGTAATTGCCTCATGTATAGTGACAACCATTTACTCCTACAGCAAACAAATATCCTGTGTGGAGATGCAAGTACACTATGAAATTGGAATCACCCGGATACCAAACAGGTTGTCACTGCATACTCTTCATCTCTCATACAAACTAAAGACATGACACATAGACCCACATATGTGGAGGTATTCACTAGAAGTCTACCAAAAGTTCAGAGACCTCCCAGATGTAAACAAAGTGCACATACTGTTACACAAATAGAAAACACTACATACAATAACACATACAAATGTGTCTCAGCAAGTAAGCCTGTACTGCTCATAGATGACTCCACAGTAAGACACACACATGTTCCCCTCACCAGGCTGTACAAGTAGAAGGTAACAGTCAGCTACTTATCAGGTGCCAAGATCCATCAGATTATGCATGCACTTAAGTCACTCAACAACAAGTACCATTATGATTCGGTCATAGTTCGTGTTAGGGTGAATGAGTTCAGATGTACCTCTCTAGACTATATAAGGACATTCATAACTGAACTTTCAGACTGTGTATCCTAGGCAGGTATGACCCTGTCCCTAAGTAGCACTCTACCTTCTCCCAGGATGATGCCACAGTATAAACAACAAGTGATCAACTTCAACAATTGGCTTAGCTTCTGGTGTCAGTCTAAGGGGATCCAGTATCTCTTGGCCTGTGATGACATGGTCAACAGACCATGCTGCTTTGCCAGAAATGGTCTACCACTGTCTTCTCCCCCATAGTGCCTTTTTTAGGCAATGTCAAAACAACAACATTTCTGATGTAAAAAAATCCACCCGAGGTAAACTCAAGGCTCTATTGCTTAATGCTAGAAGTCTAAACATGAAGTTGCACTCCCTGGGAGCAGTCCTCAGTTTGGAAGATGCTAACATCTGTGCTGTCAATGAGACATGGTTCAGGGCCATGGAGAGCACCCCAGCCCTGCAAGGCTACAATGCCTTCCACACATTCAGACCTCAAAATAAGTGTAAAAGAACCAAAGGTGGAGGGGTATCCATCTTCATTAAAGTGAAGTAAAACTTGAGACTGGTCAAATAGTATGACTCTCTTGAACCACTCCATGTCAAATTAACTCAAGGCAAAATGCCCTACCACATCATTGCTAGCTATAGGTCATCTGTCATGAACCAAGAAAACCAAGAAAAGCACACTGCCTACCTGGAACTACTGGAATAATTTTCTATAGCACCCAACACCTTAGTCATGTGTGATTTCAACAATCCTTCCATCAACTGGGTGACATATAAGAGCACAAACATGTTTGGTCAGAAGTTTCTGGACTTTGTTAATTCAAATGCTCTGGAACAGATAGTCTGCACCCCCACAAGGGGCTTAGATGTCCTAGACATAGTACTCACTAACATGACAAGTCACTGCACGCCCTTGTGTGATGCCTTCCCTGGTAAGATCTGATCATAAAACTGTTTTGCTCAGAATAACTATTGGACCTGACACCCTCACAGGAGCAAAAAAAAAAAATAAAAAACTTTTCCAAAGCTAACTGCAGACTCCTAAGTGATGGTATAAAAATTTTATACCCCCCACACTCACAGAGAACAATGACTCCTATGCAGAGGTGTACTCAGATGCCCTATACAAACACTTAAGCAGTTACATAGACTCAGCTATACCTGACTGGATCAAAACCAGGTCCTCCCAAAAAAACAAGCCAACCTGGTGGACCTCAAGCATAAACATGTAATATAACATCAGGAAGAAACTGATGTCTAAGAATAAGAGGGAATTGACACAGCAGAGGAAGAATTCCATCCTCAGACTGAATAAGCAAATCAGAAATCTCGTGAAATTCTATAAAGCTAAGTATAAAGCTAAAATAACATCCTTAGCTAAGGATAATCATAAGGTATTCTTTAATTATGACTGAAACCTAAAAGGGAATGCCCAGCTTTGGGCTGAACTAGTAATAGATTGCACCACTCAAACTGCACCGGAGAAAATCACCAACCTGCTAGCTGACAGATTTGGTACAAACTTTACTCCCCCCAGCTCCAAAAGGACATACTCTAAAGCATACCTGACACCAGTGTTCTGCCTAGTATCTCTAGAGGTCAAGTCTTATCTGCACTCTCCAAGGCCAAAAACATACCCTCAGTGGGACCAGATAACATCCCAGGATGCTTATTAAGCAATCTAAACCAGGACCTAGCAGACCCACATAGCACTTTCTTTAACCATAGCCTGAGAAGTGGCTTTGTTCCATTGAATGGAGAACTGCAACAGTAATCCCCTTGCACAAAGGGGGGGGGCATTAACAGACCCTGGGAACTATAGACCCAAAAGTCTAACCAGTCTCATCTGCAAGACTATGGAACTAATCATTGTGGACTTTATCAACAAGGACAAAGGTGACCTTCAAACTCTAGCCCAAGCCCAATTTGGCTTTGTTAGGGGTAGATCATGCTTATTATTAAACCTGGTGGACTTCTTCAAGAAAGTCACCAAAGCTCCCGATGAAGGTAAGACAGTGCATACCACCTATCCTGACTTGGCTAAGGCTTTTGACACAATCCCTTACTCAGGTGTCATTGAAAAACTCTCTCAGTTAGGGATTAACCATTAATTCACAAGACGGGTAGCTAACTGGCTCACTGACTGAGCACATACTGTCAAAGTTTGTGACTCCGCCTCTACCAGTAGACCCATCACCAGTGGCGTACCACAAGGTCCTTTACTGGGTCCTTTACTGTCCAAAATCTACTTCTTGGCAGTCCAGGCTAAATTAGATGGCATTTGGCTTACCAAGTTCATGATTGCAAATTGGGTGCAATCATTGAGTCCCTCAATGATGTTAACATACTACAGGAAGGGCTAACACAGACAAATGACTGGGGCCAAAGCCACTGTTTAAAACTAAATGCAAAAATGTGCATTATCATTATTCCCTTTGGTAAAGTATAATTCCACACTAACTACAGTATTGACAACCCCCCCCCAAGTTCAAATCCAGTGATGTAAGACCTAGGAGCACAGGTAGATAGTAATTTGAACTTTGACCACCAAATTTTCTCTGTTGTAAGAAAAACATTCTACTCTGCATATCTTGTAAGTAAGGGCATCACATCCAAGTCTAAGGATGTTATAGTTCCATTGTACTCGACCCATATCAGACCACTAATGGAGTACAATGCTCCCTTTTGCATGTACCTTAACAGATACCTGCAGCAGCTGGAGAGACCACAGAGGTCTGAATGGAGAGATAAGTCACTAAGCAAAGGAGAGTAGTATTGCTAGAACTTAATTCATTGTCAAGTCTTGGTGAGTACCTTCACAAGGTGAACCCCGTTTTTCACAAAATCTCACCAAGATGACACTGATATATAGGCTGTATTTTATGTAGCAAATATCGTAGACGTAAGTATGTTAAAAAATAAAAAAGACAGCTGGGTGCACAAGACCTAGGAAAAAAGTGCCCAGTCCTGGTAGGCACACTGCTGCCAAGACTGGAAAAAAATGAAAGTGTAGAATCCTCAAGACACGGAAAAATTCCTACAATGGGGCTAGGCCAGGCCGAGGGAGAGGATGGCCCTCTTGTTGTAGAAGGAAGTAACAGTCTACAAAAATCACAAAAACTGATAGGCCAAAAAAAGAGCCATAAAGACGATAGAGGTGGACTACTGAGGCTAAGAAAGAAATTATGTATTGTTACTATTATGCAAGACACCCAGCACTTCCAGACAGAAACTATACAAAAAGATTAAGGGAGACATTAGAGCAAAGAAAAATACTTCCACAAGAAAAACTGCCAGAAGTTTCAAATAAAAATGTGTGTTCATTAATACAACAGATTTATGAAAAACATTATATAGACCAAGAAACTTTGGGCCATTTAGAAAAAGAAATGACTGAAGAAGTGCAAAACTATAAAGAACAAAGGGCTGGATTCAACAAAGCCTACATTAAGTATACACTAAGTGTACACGATATGTATCCAATAAAATTCTTATCACATTTTTTGTACTTTCTAGTCATTCAGAAAGATTACATTACATGTACCTGTAGTCTACATTTTGTGGTAACCTTTATGAATCCATGTCAATATTTAAAGCTGCAAGAATATCAGTAGGAAAACTAAAATTAGGTGGAAGAAGGTGTCTGAGTTATGTCTGTGTTGTCTGTTCACTCAGAACAGTGTACACTTAGTGTAGGCTTTATTGAATCTGGCCCAAAATCTAGAGACTTTTGAAATGTATAAAAAGGAAATATGGACATGGGAAAGAAATATAGATCTAGTATGGTCCAATATTTATGTAAAGGAGAAAGCTAAATTAATAAACACATAAAAGGCAGCTCCAAAGATATTCGAAGAGAAGTATAGCCAAAAGCATCCAGATATGGAAAAATTCACAATAAAAAATAAGATCACAAGGAAGGAATGTAGAATAGAAGATTAGTAAAGTAGAAGTTAAAAAAATAGAAGATATTATGGAATACTTGTGAAGGATTTAGTGCAGAAGGTCTAACACAGGTTACATTGTAGCACAATAAAACAACGAGTCCCCAAATTAAGGAGAAATAGGAGGAGCAGGAGACATCTGAAGAAGAAATATGGACATGGGCAAGAAAAAGAGATTTAATGTGGTGCAATATGTATGCAAAGGAGAAAGCAACTCTAATCAATACAAAAAAAGCAGCACTAAAGATATTTGAAGAGAAATACAAGCAAAGGCATCCAGACAGACAATTTTACAGTACAAAAATAAGAAAACAAAAATGAAAAGCAGAAAAGAGGATTAGTAATGGAGAAGTTAAAGAAATAGAAACTGAGGTTATGGGTTACCTATGAAGTGAAGGATATAATGTAGAAAATCTAACTCAGATAGCATCACAGCAGGATAGAGCAATGGATCCCCAAATTAACTGATTACATCCGGGTGATGCCTCCAGGTGCATCTGCAGTTAACTCCTACTAACACCTCTAGGGGTGAAATATTGCTTTTTCATATTTGCATCATTAATTCCAAAACAATGCTATGTACAAAGTTTTAAAAGATTTTATCTTAAAGCTTACACAATGGCAAACTCAACTGCATTAATATTTGACCACTGTCTAGTGCAGGTAAATACATATTAACTGTTGTTTTTATGATATTAATTTATATACTTTCACATTTTTCTAAATATCTCAACAACCAAGTAACACAGACAGAACTCTTTAGCCTCACATGAAAGCTCTCAGCTAGATGAATAAATGCTGTTGAGAGTATATGTGTAACTTGAGTGGTTGCTAAGATATTGTAAGTTGTTTACAAAATATTACAAATGTAATAGTTACTGTGTTTACTGTGACTTATAACATTCGGTTTAAGACCTAGAACCTAAAGAATACTACCATTACAAAAATAGTTTGTGCTGAAGAGTTTGCCATTTATACTTCTTTCATAACCCCTATGGTTCCAGAGATATGAACATTTGTTTGAAATGAGGACAGAAATCAATTCTGCCAAAAGGCTTAGGCTCCGCCCATTGGAGGTGAAAGTGCAAACTTCTTGAGCTCATTGGAGTGAATGAGTTAAGGAGAAACAAGTGGAACGGAAAACATTTGATCGGTTGCTATATGAAGATACTTTGGAATCTTTGGAATCTTTCATAGGAAACTAGTACAAAAGTTCAGTTGGAGTTGCACAGCAAGAGGAGGAACAGTAACTGTGCAACTCCAATGCAGTCAGTGTTGTGGAGTGATAGGCCTGGGAGCTCCCATATGAAAGAGCAACAGATGACATAGGATGAAACTGAAGAGACTGCGGTACAGGAAGATGCACTGGAGCTTTCTATTGAATGCCATCAGGAAATGGACAACAACGAATATGCCCTCAGTTTAGAAGAAAATGATCTAAGAGAAAGTTGCTTGATTTAAAAGAAATGGGTGGGCATATTAAAATCAATGAAAAAATACACTACAGAAAGTCAATAAAAAACAAAAAGTCAGAAGTTTGATAAAATAAATGAACACAGTAATTAGGACTGTCCATAGAAATTCATGTGATATAACAGAAGTAAATAGAATATATTACTGTGCGGCTAAATTAATAACAGATAAAGTCTTACCACAAAAATACAGGGTAGCAAGGGAAAGGAAGGGGAGAAATCAAATGCCATCATGGAACAGAGAAAACTATAAAGCAATTAAGACATGCCCTGAGATTCATTAATGCCTACATTAAGCGTACACTAACTGTACACTGTTCTGAGTGAACAGATAACACAAACATAACTAACATCTTCTTCCTTCTAATTTTAGTTTTCTTACTGATTTTCTTGCAGCTTCAAATACTGAGTGGGATTCATAAATGTTACCACAAAGTGTAGAATACATTTACCCTTAGTATAGTCTTTCTGAGTGACTAAAAAGCACAAAAAATGTGGTAGGGATGTTCTTAAATACAGATTGTGTACACTTAGTCTACACTTAATGTACACTTTGTGTAGGTTTTATTGAATCTCAAGAAGTGTCACTGTTAGAATAGTAAAAAAGAGGGAACAGATCAAAAAATACTCAAAAAGATGTGATAAAAGCAATGTTCAGTATCAGAACAGATCAGGATCTATTTTGCAATATTGCAAATAATAAACTAAAAATAGCACAGACAGAAAAAAAATAGGAGATAAGCAGATGAATATATAGGAGAATACAAAATAAGCAATTAACTGGTGTTTTCTAGAGAACTTGGAAACAAGGCAAAAGAAATTGAAACACCAGGAAAAAAAAAGAAGTAGATAGATTTTGGAGAAATATATGTGAAGATCCTGTGGAACATAAAGATGCTAAATGGATAGAAGACGTAAAAATAGAATAAGAAGGTCAAATATACAGGATATGAAATGGCCAGAGAGATTGAAACAAAGTTAAGAAAAGCTACTAACTGGAGTGGGAGGTTGGCATAAAAGAGTGGGAGGTTGGCATAATGGTTAAAGTGCTTATAGACAGCAGGTGCAAGGTTTGATTTTCACATGAGGTAATTGGCTAGGCTTTTAATGACCCACAAAGGTAGTTAGCATAGTACTAATCTATGAACCTATGAACCTATGGAAAACCCCAGGCCCAGATGCAGTACCTAACTTCTGGCTAAACATATTAGTATCTTTACATGAAGATTTAGCCATGAGTTGTTGTTGTTGTGTCTTTTGGCTTTTCCCGGTTAGGGGTCGCCACAGCGGAACTCCGGTCTGCTAATGATTGGCAGTAGATTTTTACGTGCCGAGTTGCCAGCCCTGATGCACAACCTTCAATGAAGGTATGCCCATTCACGCATGTCTCCAAACAGAAGACGCTTTAGATGAGAATCGAATAGGACGTCTTACTGTGAGGCGACAATGCAACCGCAGCACCACCACCACAGTGCACACCCTGAACAGACACCAGCCTGGTTGACAATAGGAAAAACAATACTCCTACTTAAGCGCAAACCTGCAACCTACCCAATAGACCAATAACTGCCAACAGAGTTTATAGTTTGGAAGAAAACTTAATCATGGCAATAGTACAAAAGGTAATAAAAGAAAGTCATATGGAACAAAGGATAATCTGTTGTTAACTAAAGTCATAATGGAATACTGTAAAAAAGGGAAGAATCCAAGTAAGGTATGGATAGACTATAAAAAAAATAATTTGACAGTATCCCATATTCACTGATAAACGAGTGCCTAAAAATGTATAAGATACACCCCACATTGATCAATTACATTACAGCGACCATGAAACAGCAGCAAACCACTTTGCAGTTAAACAATGATAAAGGACAAATTATTATTCCTGGGATAAAAATTAAAAGGGGGATATTCCATGGTGACTCTCTGTCATTGCTGCTATTATGTCTTGCTCTTATTAAGTTATTTGCTTAACATATTAGGTCATGGCTACAATCTGGCTCCCAGAAAATAACAAAGTGTTAATACTTCTAATCTTCTTTTTTGTACATGATTTAAAACTGTATATTTCATCAGATGAGGAACTGAAAGCACAACTGCAAGTGGTCAAAACTTTTTCAGATGGTATAAGAATGTCATTTGGTCTTGAGAAATGTGCAAAAGCAACCTTTAAAGTAGGAAAACTGCAGCACCAAGAAAACATCAATTTGGGACAGGAATGTGATATGAAAGAACTTAAGCAAGAAGGTATGTATAAATATTTAGGAATTGCTGAAGGGATCAACAATAAAACATGAACAAATGAGAATAAAATTTAGGAATATTTTAGAAGACTTAAATAAATAGTGAAAACAGCATTGACATCTAGGAATAAAATCCAAGTTATAAACCAATTTGCTCTTCCTGTCCTAACTTACAGTTTTGGAATGATTTACTGGCCCCAAAAGGTGTTGGATAGGTTGGACAGGAAAACAAGAAGGATGCTTCATGCTTGACAAATGATTTGTAAAAACTAGTGCATACCAAAATTATATATTCCCTGTTCTGAAGGCAGTATGGGCCTTTTCAAAATTGATTACATGTATAGATCTGCAGTCGTGGGACTGCTTACATATCTGTTGATTTCACAAGACCCAAACATAGTGAAAGTTCTGAAACATGAGGAGAATAAGTCTGAGATGGCTTCCCTGCTTAGTTTTGTAGTAAAGTGGGAATGGAAATCAAACCAGAAGTAGATAAAAAAATCAGGCAGCAACTGAATGTGCCGAAAAAACAAAAGAAAGAATATAAGGTGAAGGATCAGATGAAAAGGCAAGAAATGTAGAAAATAAATAAATACAGCTGCAAGCATAAAAAAGTCTTGGAACAACCTCATGTTCATCAGGATCAAACACAGGAATGGTTAAGGAGAGATGAATTTAAACCAAAAGATGAAAGGTTAATATTGGCGGCCAGAGATAGTAGGAGGGGATTTGCAGGCAGAAACGAGGGCAGTGTGGAAGAAAGATACCCAGAGACAGTTCTAATAGTAGTAGGAGCAATGGCTGTTGTAAAAAAAGAATTTACAATCATAATTAGATATGTTACTGATACATGTAACTCCATACAAATTCCAGAAGGAGTCATTACTAAGCACATTGTGGGTGCTGGGAAGAACCTTTCTGGCTCACATCAAAAATTGAAACAATACTAATTTCATGAACTTTAATCACACTTTGACTTAGGAATGGGGTCCCTTTCCATCATGGTATTAAAAACCCAAAAGATTTGGAGAAATTAAGAAAGTACAATGCTCCCTTTTACATGTACCTCAACAGATCCCTGCAGCAGCTGGAGACTCCACAGAGGTTCCCCACCAAGAAACTGCAGGACCTCTAAACTATGACATACGTGGATAGACTAAAAGCCCTGTCATTGTACTCTGTTTCATATAGGTTGCTAAAAGAAGACTTGTGCCTGGCCTGTAGGGTAGTCTCCGACCCTGCCCTAATGCATATGCTTCACATACACAAATCTAATGACACAAGAGTCATTCACTCTAGGAATCTTAACCTAGCCTGTGACATTAACAGAACATGCTGGAGAGACAACTATGTCTCCCAGAGACTGCTGTTCTTCTGGAACAAACTTCCAATTCACATGAAGCAGAGCTCCTCACTGACCCTACTCAAGCGCAACCTGGACAAATGGATAGGAGACCACAAATTCATTCAAGGGGTGGCACCCATGTCCCTCATGAACAGGGGGAGTCTGTGTTGACCACAGACTAGCTCTGCAAAACACAATCACTTAATAAGGACAGATGGGGCAACTTGGGATTAAAATGTCTAGGCTTGTAAGGGCTCTAGGGCTGCAAGCATAGTAACCTCCTATGAACCTATGTACTTATAAATCTGACACCATCTTCTTTAGGCTTTACCAAGCTTGCTACTTATAAGATTGCTAAACACCTTGTCATATGTTTAACCTCTTTCTCTTACCTCTCTACTGTCTCATCAGCATTCAAACATGCTTAGATAATCCTGCTTCCTGAAATCACTTTCTCCAAGGAGAATAAAGATTACAGAACCATCTCTAATCTTTACCCTATCACAAAAATATTTTTAAAAATTGCTTTACAGTCTATTGCTAAAATACATTAATAGCTATAATCTGTTACTTTATGCTCGATGTTTATTGTGAAATGCCTACTGCACTTTTACTGTACTTTTAACAGTTACAGATTCAAATTTCTGCAACATGAATGAAGGCTATATCACAGCAAACCTCTTTGTATATATAAATGGGGCCTTTGAAACTGTCAGACATAACATTCTTCTCAATAAACTAGGAAAAATAAACTCTGGAATAGTATGTTTCACTGGTTTCAGTGTTATCTGCAGGGTACATCCTTTCAAGTTTGCTACAATAACATCCTTTCTTCCATAGGACTTCTGAACCCAGAAGTCCCTCAAGGTTCTGTACTTGGACTCCTTCTGTTGTCCCTGTTTGTCAGTGATGTTCCCATTGAACTGCCAAAGCTTAAGCTGGTTATGTATTCAGATGATATATTTCTCTTATAATCTAGCAATAACCATACTGAATTTTTAAGCAAACTGCAAGACTTTACTCAACTATTCAATTGGTCCTGCTCCAACAAGCTACTACTTAACCATAGGAAGACTATTGCCTTGCTATTCTCAACACTAGAAAATTGCCCAATATTCCTCCAGTTCTCATTACAGATCTTAATGGCATCACTATTCCTAATGTTACAGAACAGAGATACTGAGGGCTTATTCTGCCTACTTCTTTTTCGTTTACAACATACACAGATACAATTGCCAACAAAGTCACCATCCATCTGAAACTGTTATAAGATCACTCACCAAAAGCCTGCTTAGCTATTGTCAAGAGCATTTAGCTAGAACACGGCATCCCTTTTCTTGTCTTGCACTCAGCAAAGAATACCCATAGAATGCAAATGGTAGAAAACAAATGATGTAGATTCACACTACTAGCTGACCCCTTATTTCATCACTGTAAATTGCAAGAAAACACCAACTGGCTCTCAATAACTGACATGGCTATTGTTCTCATGGGCATGTTGATCTTCAATATCCTAAAACAAGGCTACTCTTCCCCACTAAAAAAGAAACTTCCTATTCAAGAGAGCTTATATGACCTTAGAAGTACATAAGAGAACTCCCTCAGATCCACATGTGGTGAAGAAGATTTTCCCAGAATGGGACCTGCAACCTGGAACTGCCTTAATACCGAAGCCAAGAGCACTATGAAAACCCTGTAAAGACAGCCCCTTACTGAATTCTCATATATTGTTATCTGGATAATGATTAATGTCAATTTCAAATTGTCATTAATATATGTTTTGTGTACTGATGAATTAACTTTAATCGCCTTCATCGTATTGTATACTGTTGGTTGTTTTTTTTTTTTAACTCAAAGCAATGTTGTTTAAAACTACACTCATGCTCTACACGCTTGGAGCATGACTGAAAAGGGTCAATGGACCAGTTCACCCACCCTATCACCAAAGTGTAAATAAATAAATAAATAACTGTATCTATAGCATACATTTTATGCTGTAGAAATGATACTTTTCAAAAACAGTAGTAATTTTCTTAAAAGCTTTGTCCTACCCTGGATGTATATTCTCTAGCACAGCTTAATGTTTCATCCCAGATGTCAGACAGACTGGCATCCTTTTCTTGCTCTGCAGCTTAGGACATAGAGGGTTGTGTTTCTTCTCCAGATATGGCAGATATTTGGACCTCTGTATCCCACCCCTACCTGAGGAAAGCAAGTTTACTCTAATTCTTTAGGGAGCTTTCCTTAGTTGACTCTTGCATATAAGCCCAACACTCCCTCAGTGGTTCTACACTACTTTCTGCCTGTATCACATTCTGTGGTTTCAACCCCTATTTGAGTTCTTGGTACCTTGTCTCCTGTCTAGATGGTTGGAGTATCCTACCATTGTTGACAACTCTGTATTACATAGGCATAGACCTCCATTATATAGACAAATCTATCCATATTTTGGCCTGTGCTGGACCTTCTGTAGTTACCCCAAGTCTCAAAGACTATTTCATATGGTTCTAGACTACGTGGGGTGTCCCTACCCTGTAGACCGTCTTTTGATTGCTCCTAGAGATGTTTAAAAAATGTGAAATCTTTCCCAGTGATTACATCATAGTTAAACAAAGGCAGCATGGCTACTGGGAATAGGATATTCCTAGAATGATTTTGTAACTCCACTAGAGTAATGGGGTACCATCCTTTTCCCCATGAGTATACACCACTGCTACAGGCATTGGTGAAAGGGACTTTTTCTTGCAAACATATTGTGCTTTCATCAATGTGATCATACTGCCAGAGCCTGGCAAACCTTGTAGCACTTGTCCATGTACTCTAATGATACATTAGAATGGATTTGACCAGGCAAGTCATTACCTTGTCATACTTCATAGCCTCTTCTCTTCCCTGCCTCCTTAGTTGTCTGCACAGGAGTCTCTGCTTTAGTTTGCTCTCTATAACACTAAGCAATGTACTCTGTCTTCCCAGACCTAAAATAAAGTTTTGAAGACCTGGTCCCTTTCATTTTCCTTTTATTTATTCCTTTCTGATTTGCTTTATTGATTACTTCTTTTTTGAATTTGTATGACACAAAATCGTGTCTGCTAAAGTCTCAAAACATTCAGTATCCTGAGGGTCTACCTGACACAATCAAAATTTAAAATTGCTAGCAAGACCGTTTTGAATCTGTTACAATCATTTCTGTCAGTGTTTCTTTACTATTCATCCATTCAAGGCCTAGCCAAAATTGTACACATTTTAGTTCTAACAATTGTGCCCTGTCAGTCTTACTTTTATAGATGGTCCACTAATGAAAGCTGCAAGCATGAGTTTCTGAGAAGATTATCGTCCTTACTAGTAGGCTGTTTTTTACTTTATCAAAATTACTGCAATCTGAAGTAGGAATGTCCTTGTATGCATAGAGGAGTTGCCCTTGAGATGTGCAACTAGAATAGTTAGTAATCCACAAGCACAAACACCAACTGGTAAAACACCAAAAACGCTGTTCCGGGTATTAATAAAGGCTGTCCTTTATACACTTGTACTGCTCAAAGACAACCCAGTACAAATACACTTCAAATTATTCCGCAAGACAAATTCCACCAAAAAAAAAAACAAATTTATTAACTTCTATAAACATGTATAAAAATAGACAGATTAAGCGCTTTCAGCTCCTACCAGGAGACTTCATCAGAATCATCTGCCATAACAACATTTGCTCTTTATATAATAAATAAAATAAATAAAATGCACTCTATTGGACAACCAACTGATTCAAAAAAACATCCGTTAACCTTTCGTTGCCCCAAAATAATACTGCAACTGTATATTAACTCATAAAATACTGTCCAATGCTGTATCTATAACTTGTATTTTGTACATACATGATAGGTTGTTTATTCAACCCAAAAAATGCACTCCAAAAAATGAATAATTGTAAAAATTGTATATAAGTTATAATGATATATATATCACTAATCAACCAAGAAAGAACTGGGAATAAAATGAGCATAAAAATGGCTGAACAAAAATTGTATAGGGATGAAAACAAACATTCTAGTAACATATATCTAATTTTTATGTGTATCTAAAACTCTGTGAATCTGAGTATTCATGAGGATAGACGGACTTAGATAAAATATTAAATATATATGTAATAAAAATATGTATGTGTGTGTAAATATTGAATAATATATAAATATGCGTAAATTGATTAAAGAAATTACAATAAATTTATCAATACATAAATATATACATGTCCATGTTAAAAATAGGTTAAGGACCCCAGAATAAAAACTAATCAATTATTAACGTAGCCCTTACAGTGGAATATAATACAAATTGATGATATTGTATCATTGCTATTGTAAATCATTGTGTAACAATCCCATAGTTGAACAGTTTTGATATTAAAAATACTATAACCATGGGTGTCTCAAACTCTAGGTGTCTATAATTGTATTATTATAGGAAAGTGGTATTACATCTTATATAAATTACCTAGGTTACATTAGGGTCCGCTGAAAGCAATTATGGAGGACAGCCTTTATTGATACCTGGAACAGTGTTTTTGGTGTTTTACCAACTAGAACACTTGCCCAACTGGTGTGGCCCCAGCCTTCCTGGATGGCTATTTTTCAAAGGTGACCAAGTAGGTTTCCAGGTCTTCGATGCTATTAAGGGGGTTCTGTGGAGGTATCTTATTCAGCTGTAGTCACAGCAACATACCAAAGGTGAGATGATGGGAGTAATATAGGTAATTGAAGGGTGAGTCTGCTCTGGGCTCAAGGTATTCAGGGGTGTGATCAGAAAATGATGATGGTGTGGTAGTGCAGTGGTGATATTAAGAAAAGAATGCCAATACTATATCTGAGGTTGTGGTCAAAGTGCTGAACCAATTACTCTTTGGAGTTTTATAGGTTCATAGGTTAGTACTAGGCTAACTGCCCTTGCGAGCCATTTTAAGCCTAGCCAATTATCCCCTATGAGATTCAAACCCTGTACTTTGTGTTTGTAAGGCAAACACCTTAACCATTAGGCCACCCTCCCAACCCAAGTGTAACAAAGCCAGTCTGTGGTTTCATAGCAGGACAGCCACTTGTTTCCCACAAGCTTTGAGACTTGACAGGATATCCCACCCCCAACCCCTCCTCCATTTTTTTTTTTGCTCCTCAAGTTGGAGTTGAGAGGAGCAATAGATCAGAGAACTGCATGGGGCACCAAATATCCTAGCTATGCTTCTGCCACGGCTTGGCTACCACCACAATATTTTCTGATTGCAGCAGCTGTACGCATCAAGTGTAATCATCATGTATTGGAACAAAGAAAACAAATTCTAGAGACCTAACACCACCACCATATCAGGCACAAACTCTTGTCTCTTGCTGTGGTGCAATATTTTACTATTAATTAGTAATTGACTTATGACGTTTATATTGTTTGAGGGGATTCTTCACAATAATGTTTTCTTGTAAATATATGAATTTTGCTAATTACCTAGATCACTTTGACCTTTTCATGTCATTCATTGGCTGTATTTACATGGTGATTTATGATAAAACCTATTATGCATTGAAGATACACATCTGAGTGATACCCGGTTTGTATTTTCATGCTGGTGGCCAAGTTTAATAAAAACAGATATCTTCTATGGTGCTGTGGTTTGTTGTTCTTTGGCAATAGATAGATAGATAGATAGATAGATAGATAGATAGATAGATAGATAGATAGATAGATAGAGTGGCAGACAGAGATATACATGGACCTGGAAGGCATGAATGAAAAGTTTAATAAGTTGAAATGGGAATCATCCTGTTTGATCAATTCAGTTTAATTGCTGTGTAAGCAGACTGATGATCAGTGGAGTTATGGAAGTTTCTCCTTTATGTATGTTGTTTTCAATTTCGGAATTAGTTTAGATTTTACAGAGTGTTTATTTGAATTGCCATGATAATCATCTTGATACACACTCACACACACACACACACACACACACACACACACACACACACACACACACACACACACACATGTCTGCGTATGTGTATATCTGTACCTGTATATATATATATATATATATATATATATATATATATATATATATATATAAAGAGAGAGAGATAGACACTGTATCACATTTTTCAATTGACAAGTGTTTGCACATTACTTTCAGATAACCTACACAAGAAAATAGCATTAAGCAAGAATATAGAATCTATAATCATTTAAGTAAAATAATGTATTTAAAGTTCTATGGCACTTTCTAGTGATAACAGTTCAAATGACAAAGTAATCCCTCAATGGAAATTATGTTTTCTGGCTTACTATCAAAACTAGGGTCACAGTCATACTTAATTCTCTTAGCATCACCAACAAAACTTAGTGACAGTGTATTTCCCATTTGTCAATGCAGTGAGTGTCATCTTCTCACATATCCAACAGGATTATAAACTCTATATCATGTCTTGCTTGTGCTGGTTCTCATTTGTTACAACACAGTATTATGAACAGAGTGTTTCTTAGCCTTTACTCTAGTATTAACATAACTTCTTGTGTTGCTGTTTTTCCCCTAATCTTTTCTCCTTAGCTTTCATTTTTTTATCTTTAGCCCTCGCTGTAATGACATCCTGTAACTGAACTTTGTGCTTATACAGCAAGCTGGCTGGAGTAGCTCCAATAGTATGATGAATAGATGTGCTGTGGGCATTCACCATGTTTTTTTTAATTATTGCTTCCAGTGAAGCAATCCAGACTTTGCAATGCTTGCAACATTGCTAATATTTTGTACAAATGTTCCCCAGAAGAGTCACTTTACTTTCTGTAATTATTTGGAATTGACATAACCCTTTAAATTCATGATAGTTTAACCATGGACCACTATCAGGCCTTATTGTCCCTGGTAATCCAATGGGTACAAATGTCTTATTAGTTCCTGAAATTAACACATGTAAGGGTGTAAAACATGCTGAGTTGATGATAGCTTGAGTGAATGTAAAATATTTCCCAGTATTTACCAAAATGAGTAAAGACCTAATCCATTTATAGAGTCATTTACTTTTTGCACATCTTATATTTACACATCACAATACTACATATAATATTTCCTATATTTTTCATATGCGTATCAGTGTCATTCTTCATCTCCCACCCCTTCTTATTCTTCTAAATATCAATTCACTGTCCCGCAATGTATTATATAACACTTAACATCTACAATTCAAATATCCCACACAGCATTAATTATTAATATTTTATCTATTCCATATTTCTTTTCATTTATTTCATATTTTATATATACTGTCATGTCTCAATCATTTTGATATTCCTCTTTAAACATTCTTCAAACATCTTTTTTTAATCATTATTAAATTGACTGTTTAAACAAGGACCACTGTCCACCCTTACTGCATCTGGTATTCATTCCAGTGTTCGTAATTGCCTCATCAAGACCTGAAATTAACACTTGAGAATATGCAAAGTGTTGGTTCTACCAGTAATAATCCTGAGTATTCATCTGTGAAAATGGGTACTGTTTGCTTTACACTGCCCATTAGAAAGCAAATAAACAATCTGTTCATGCTTCTCATAGGTGATTTACATTGCATTGCTATGGATAACAGCTTGTGTTTGTTGCTCATTAATTAACATTCTCTGTATTGTTCACATCACATTCTTCTATTATGTTCACAGTCTGCTTTGTTGAGAGAATTTGGTTGATTCTTCAAGATGCTTCTCAGTGAATGTTAACCAAATAAGCCCATTCCATCAAACAGGTTTGAAAAAATAGTGTTTTAAACATACTGTAAGGTTGTGCAAACACAGAGCAGATTGCATTATTTAATAAAATAAAGGGGTTAATCCCCTTGCATGGGTTATGGGAGATTGCCACTCTAGTTTACACATGATTGTTTGTTGGTTTGTTTTATATTTGCTAACCAGCAGTAGTCCAGCTAGGCCCAAGAGCCCCTTTTCAGTAGATGCCCAAGAAAGAAAATCTCCATAATACAATCTAGAAGATAACAGAAAAGAATATCCATGGTATGATATTTAATTAACAGAAACAAGAATACATGTGTTCAGATATATATAATACATTATTAGCTATTTGCACAACTAAACAAAGTTAAAATACAATTTAGGAATTACATAGAGACAAGGACTGAGTATGGCTATATAGTATAATAAATGTGGTTGTAAAGGAGATAATGAATTATTGTTTTAAATGCAGATGATAAACCACACGCAATTTCTTAAAATTCACAGAGAAGTACATGAGTGTGACCCCATCATATTCTCTTCTATCTCATCTTTTTATTCTTCATCTCTATAGAAAAAAAGATCACATTTGACAATCCAGGTTTCTTTGGGATGCTGTAACTCAACTGATTAGATTTTTTTCTTTTTAAAATATCTGTCTTTTAATATGACTGTTTCTTCGAACAATCTTTAATACACTGTAGTATTTTAAAATATCAGAATAGAGTCTTTTTTTGCCTTTCCGCAATGCTGGTTTTGTCATTAGGTTCCTGTATAACTCATTTGTCACTATATTCATTAGTGAGCCTGTGTCCTTCAACATTTTTATTTTCTCATCAGTGCACTCACTAATGTTTCTGCATTTCTGCTCTGTCATTTATATTTGTCCACTCAAGTTGTGCCTGTCATCTTTCTCTCTCACTATCATTTTGCACATATTTTTATATATCTACTACTCTGTCTTGTTAGCTCTGTCTAACTCTGAAATCTGCTTCCACAGCATTGTTGCCCAGCATGTATAATTCTGCTCTTGCATACCACAGTAAGTTGATTTTGTTTCTTGAATTCTGCAAATGAATAAGGGTACACTCCTCCATAGTATCTGCACTGTCTTTTCAACTCTTTTCTCTTGTCATTTTCAGTGGTTCTTCATTTCTTTTTGGGCATTTTATATTTACACACCCCTACTACATAAAATAGTTCAGACATTTCTCAAATACATCTTAACATCACTTTTTATTCCCCACCATTTTTCCACAACCATTCTTCTTATTTTTCTCAAAATCAACTCATTGGCCAACAACTGTTATATAACTCTTAACATATACAATTACAAATAGTCCACACAGTACTCATTAATATTTTATCTCTTCCATCTTTCTGTTCATTTATTATATTTCATATGTTCCATATGCTTCCTTGTATAAACTTAACCTCATTTTAACCTTAAGAATCTTGGAAAGAACTAGGTATTGAGGCTCTCCATTGTTTATATTAAACCTTCCTCAAAACTGTCCATATATCTTTTCTCATTGTTTCTTGTTAGTAAACCAACTGTTTACCCAGTGAACAATGTATAGATTAATATTCAGCTTTTTCGTAGCATTAATGATTTATGTGTGGGAAATGTTATCAGCACTGACTAATGCTGCGTCAGTAGCTTTGCTAACATGGTCATAAAATGTATTATTTGTTAGTGTTTTTCTCCTTTTGGTAAAACTGTGCTGGTGCTTATCTATTCTAACTCGTAATTTGCCATCACTAAGGACTGTGGGCACACATTTCTCAAAACATTTGCCAAGGTGTGTTGTTAAGCTAATAGGTCAGTAATCATTCACTTTATCATAGCTACCCACTTTATGAATAAGTAGCACATTCACAAGTTTCCAAGTTTTGGAAGCAATGCTCTTCATTAAAAGAAAATTAAATAAGATAGCAAGAGGGGTAATACAAACATCCATGGACTTCAAAATGAAGTTTCCTTGAATTTGTTCTGGACTCCAACAGATATCATTTTTTATCTTTTTCAAGGAGTTGCATACGATCACTTCAGTAATGTCAGGATAACAATGACCTTGTTCATTAGGTATAGAATATAATAAATTAATTTATGTCCATTGCTCAGGCACTGCAAAATAATGTCCTAAAGCATTCTCTATCTCCAAATTTCTACTAGTAATGCTGTTATGCACAAGACGTGGCCCTATAAGTGAGTTGCTACCCTTACTGTGGTTTACATAGGAAGCACAAGCTTTATTATCTTTACCATCTTTACAATTCATCAGCTTTTCTTCATAAGCTCTTTTAGCCACCCTAATTTTAATCTCATGATCCTTATGTGCCTTATGCATTTTTGCATTTTGATCTTGCCAGTCTGGTTTTATGTTTGTTATAGATTTTAGAAGTTTTTTCTTTTCCCTTAACAATTTATTTAAAAGTTTATTCCACCAATATTGGAAGGGCATATTTAACATGAACAATAACAACTGCTTTGTACTTGTCCAATAAATTTATGCAAGTTGATTCAAACATCTCCCAACAGTTATTACAGTCCAAATTTGCTGGACCAATCATTTTTATCAAATTCTATCATAAGTATTTGTTCATTTATCTTAGAAAAGCCATATCTTGTTGCAGTTGTTTCGGCATGCCATATGCATGAATAAAAAATTAAAACACATTATGATTTGAGTTATCCAATAGTTCAAAAGAGGTAAACTGAAATACTTTATTGTGTATATTAATAAATAATGAATCTAATATGTAATCACACCTTTTGGTGAAATGTGTCACTTGTATATTTCTTCCATCATAATTCCCTTGTAATAGCAGAAGAGAAATAACTTATTCCCCAGGAGATATTAGGGACATTAAAATCAACTAATATAACCATATTTATTTATTTGTTTATTTATATTTGTTTAATCCTCTTTTTCCACTACGCAATCAATAAACTTTAAAGCTCATTCTGTGTTGATATTAGGACTCCTATGATAAGCCATCAAATTAAGCCCATGAACCAGAAAAATATCCAAAATGTTATCACTATAATCTCAGACTCATAATTACAAAATATTAACCTAGACCTTAATAATTCATATATGAATATGATGACAATACCTTCTGTTGACATTGTTCTACAACATTCAAGTTTGTAATAATCAGGATTATTAATATTATATCACTGCCAGGCCTCAGATATGACTAACATATCATATTGATATATTCCAGTGAAAGCAGTTAGTTTATTCACCTTACTATTTAAACTATGTGCATTCACATAGTAACTATTTATGTTACTATTTGTGTTGTGGCTTCTCCACTGTTTAGCATTAGCTGGAGGTTGAAGTTTAAACATGTTTCATTCTCTCTTTGATTTTGATACTCAGTAATTTCTCAAGTATAACTTATGTAGACTCTATCAAAGCATTATATATTTCCTTTAAGATTATATCCAGATCTTATGTCAATATATTTTTTTCTTCACAGAAAGCTTCTAACCATTTATTAAGCATCAATACTTTGGACTATTGATAGTGACTTAAACTGGGAAAAGGTAGAATTTCACTTAAGCAAAGATCTACTTTTTCTTCCCAAAATAACAGTTACATTTCCTCAAAAATATTTTACGCCTGATAACATAGGGTGTTATTAAGGTTCATAGGTTCATAGGTTCATAGGTTCATACTAGGCTATCTGCCCGAGGGCATTTACAAGCCTAGCCCATAGTTTTGTGGCTTACGCCACCCCTTTAGTATGGGGAGGTCATTTACTCCTGCTTGTAATATTAGTGAATTAAATGATCATCTTCCATGCAACGTTTTCACATGACATAAACAAGACACAGTAAATCTTTCTTTGTTGATATCTGACAGAGGTTATATTTATTTATCATAGAGTCACCTGCTACCAGCACTCCACATGGTTTCTGATCCTAACACAAATTTTATTGCGAGCTTTAACAATTTCAATAGTCCTGATGCTTTCAGCTACCATAAAAATTCCACCTAGTGGTCTTCTTTTCAGTTTTCTTACTTTTCCAGAGCAGTTTGAGTTTGATTCACTGGGACAACTATGTTTCCTATTTCTCTTGGCTTTCCTTTTTGAATTAACCACCATCCAATTTTGCTCTGCATCATCACCTAGATTTAAACTTATGACTGATCTGTTGACAAATTGGTCGGTTATGGACCTAGCTGTACACAAGGTGCCAAATTCCCTTGCTACATCTCTATTCCACACCCCTTTTAATCATATGCCATTTTCTCCATCCTTACTCCCTGAGTCAGCAAATGTATCATTTGTTCATTGTCTTCACTGAAATTTTTTTTTGTGTTGGAAGCATTTCAGAGAAGGCTGCTATGTTACCATTTCATTTGTTTTACAAGAGAGAACATCTCTTTGTAGCACAATCCTGTTCAATTTCTTAGCTTGATTTGATACCATATACAATTGCTTTTAGACTTCCTCTAAATAATCTCTAACTTGGAAGTAACAGGCAGACTTTAAATGACTTTTATCACTCCTGAAGGGAAGATCTCAGAGACTAATAGCATCAAGCAGACACCAAGCTCTCCTTGTTTTAGCACCCCACCACACCACCATCTTCTTCCTTCCACTAAACAAGTAATTTATTCCTTTATTTTTTTAGAATTTGTTTCAAGTTTATGCTACACACAACATTTCTAATCACTGCCCAGTGGTGCCTGGCATTCTAGAACAACAAAACAGATAATGTGTTAATTTAGCTCTAGTGGTTCACTAAATACTGCTTAATGTTGTATCCAGTGATCCCTCTCTTTCATGAGCATCTTTTCAAACATTACATTCATAGGAATTATGTTATGCAGCAAACAGTGAATTTCCTGGCAGTCTGACGTGCATCAGACACTGAACGTCCTGGCACACAGCTGTGCATGAAATAGTAAAGTCACTGCTACATAGGCATACATTCAGTGATGCATTAACTAGCAAATAAAAACATTACAAATATTGTGCCACCCAACATTGCCATCTCTCAGATTTATAACAAAAAGTGCATTTCTTCACATCCTTATATGAAATTAGAACTACAGTTTCTTCTTCTCCAGCTTTGAAAAAATGTTTCTTCTTACACTTAAATGAGTAATAAATAATGCATTTTTGTTATAATTCTGCAGAATAGTCTGCAAATTAATTGTAACCATAATGTGTACCAAATAATGCCTTCCTTAATATCCAGCTGATGAATTCACTGGAAACATAATGTATACCAGGCAATGCATTCTTTAATACCCAGATACGTAACAAAAAAAATCATTCTTTTGCATCCACGTAAATGACTAATACTGTTTTCCCTAGGAAACAATGTTTTAACTTAGTGTTACTATAGCTCAATGTCTGGTGTCTAGTGCCCCCCTCCCCATGTCTTTCATGGTGCAAAACGTTGTTCTACTTTAAGGTGCAATATACAGATAGTATCCCTGATGTCTAGTGTCACCTAGTGTTGCAAGATTTGATTGTTAATCTAGGGGAGTGTGGTAGTATTAATTCCCCCATAAGCGAAAACACAAACAATCACATTTTCAGGCATACACTACACACACACACACACACACACACACACACACACACACACACACACACACACACACACACACACACACACACACACAAAACCCTCCTCGCCTGATCCCACTCAGGGACACACTCACCCATATACATGCTCACATGAGTGCATACAGACACACACACACAAATCTACACACTCACAAACATATACGTACCCTACCTAACTCCTAATTAACACCCCTACTGGGACCTCCTCTACAGACAGACACACACACACACACACACACACACACACACACACACACACACAAACACACTTGCATGCGTGCATGTGCGTGCATGAGCACACACACACACACACACACACACACACACACACACACACACACACACACTCACACTTGCATGCATGCGTGCGCGCACACACACACACACACACACACACACACACACACACACACACACACACACATACATATACTCACCTTATACCACTCATACCACTACATACACTCACACATGCAACATTTTTCCAGCTGGCCTGATTGACATGGGCATCCTGAGGCAATGTACCAATGACAACCACTTGTTCCTAAAGCAAGCAAATACAGTACGTGAGAGATGCAACTATACAATGAAACTAGAATCGCTCCTCTCACATAATAAATAAGACATCAAACAGGCAGTTAGAACACACACCTCTCCACTCCCACAAGATAGTGAAGACACATAAACCCACATGCGTGGAGGTACTCACTAAGAGCCTACCAAAAGACCAGAGACCTCCAAAGCGCAAACAACCTACACATACTAGTACATTAACAGAATCCACCACAACACATAACACACATATTAGTGTCTCAACAATTAAGCTCCTAACACCTCAAAACCTAATGTCCTAGTCATAGGTAACTCAATAGTGAGACACACAGATATCACCCTCACCAGGTTGGACAAGGAGAAGGTCACGGTCAGCTGCCTGTCAGGTGCCAAGATCCATCAAATCACACACACACTCAAGTCACTCAACAATAATTACCATTATGAATCTGTCATAGTACATATTGGAGTGAATGACTTCAGATGTACCTCTCTGTGACTGAACTCACAGATTACATGTCCCATGCAGGTATGCCCCTAGCCCTATGCAGCATTCTACCTTCACCTAGGATGACACCACAATACAGACAAAAAATGACTGATTTCAATAATTGGCTTAGCTTCTGGTGTCACTCCAGGAGGATCCAGTATCTGACAGCCTGGGAAGACACCGTCAACAGACCACACTGCTTTGCACAGATAGCCTTCACCTGTCTCCTCAAGGTTTTCAGATAATGGCAAAGAAGCTTGCCTTCCCCATAGTGCCTTTTTTAGGCAATATCATAACAATAAAACTTCTGATGTAAAGAAATCCACTAGAGACAAACTCAAAGGCATGCTGCTTAATGTGAGGATCCTAAAGAATAAACTGCACTCCCTTGAAGCACTCCTCACCTTGGAAGATGCTGACGTATGTGCAGTTACTGAGACTTGTGTGACGATGTCAGGTATTGCCAGCTATGCCAGAAAAAGTAGGGCAGTGGATGTGTAACATATGCCAGCAGAGCTAGCTGGAGTTTTATAAAGAATTATGTGTCATGTGTATATCAAACTGATTTCTACAGGTGCTTGTGTTAAAAATCAATCTGTAAAGCTGCTTGTGTTAAAAATGTACCAACAGTGGGTCCTGCCGGACTGAAAAGAAATACACCTCTATGTCAGACTGTATTGTAACTGTTGAAATGAATATATTGTAAAAGAGGATCAGGATACTTTAACAGAAGAGGTTAATCCCAGTGCAGCTAACTTTGAAAAATAGTATGAAATTAAATTACCTGATTTAGGCCATAAAGATTGTATCTTACAGTTCTGATTGCATCCAGAGACAAAATGTCTGTGAAAACAAGGACTAGGAATCCTACTGTATTGTCCTTATGGTTGGTCTAATTGCCACCCTGGAAGGGTGGAAGTTTTGAAATGTTTTTATAACTTCCAGATGCTATAACACATATCAGCAAAGCCCTATCTCAGTGTATAGTAACACATATGTGCCAAATGTTGGTTCAGTTTCTAGTAAAGGGGTACTGTTCTTCTGTATCTGTGTGAATCTATTCATCTGTGTTATTTTTAATATTTCCTCTGATTGAAACTCTGGTGTTTATTGTAAATAGATAGTATGTACATGTTCTTTTATATGATTTATTATAAAATATATTTAAACATTTCATGTGGTTGGTCTTTTAGACAATATTTTAACCTTTGAGAGTACTTATATTTATTTGGTGATACTGTGGCCACTCCTGAAAGCCTTGCTGCATTGGTCAAACACTACCATTTGTATTAGTATTATTTTTACTAAGTATAATTGGGTACCCTTGCAAGAGCTTTAGAGTAGTAGGCTTTGGAGTGTTCTGGTGGCAGCACCTACCTTATAGTTTGGGCAGAGGAGGGGCATAGCTGGTAAATCTGTGCCAGCCTTTCCCAGGTGTCACTGTGTGTGTGAAAATCAAATATTAAAGAGCAGGGACACAGAGAACTGGTTTCACAGAGAGGGTGGTGTAGGACTTGACTTGGAACACTCGACTGAGGACTTAATCCTACAGCTGTGCCATTGGGAAGTTTTATTGGAGGCCTGCAGAGAGAGAAAGAGAGAGAGAAAAACATAGCCCCCAGACTGAATGCATTCCCTGTGTGCTCTTAAGGGAAATTGTACTTGGTGCAGAGAGCTGAATCTGGAAATACTGTGTGTATCTATTTTTGTTCTAAGTGAGCATCCCTCTCCAGTATAAGTGGTAAGGATTAAGGCTCCTTCATTACTGGCCCAGAGTAGAGATATCACAACTTGGTTCAAGGCCATAGAGAGCACACCAGCTGTATAAGGCTACAATGTCTTTCACACATTCAGACCTCAAAACAAGCATGAAAGAGCCAAAGGTGGAGGTATATCCATTTTCATTAAGTCCAAATACTCCTTGAGACTGGTAAAACAGTACACCTCTCTTGAGCTATTCCAGGTCCAAATAACTATAGGCAAAAATGCCCTACAACATGATCACTGGCTACAAGTCTCTCACCATGAACTGGGAAAAGCACACCTCCTACTTGGATTTGTTAGACTCACTCAGTATTCAGCCAAACACCTTGGTCATGGGAAATTTCAACTATCCTTCCATCAATTGGGTGACTTACATGAGCATAAACATGTTCACTCTGAGGTTCCTGGATTTTGTTAATTCAAATGCCCTAGAACAGCCTCCATCCCCACAAGGGTCTCAAATGTCCTAGAACTAGTGCTCATAAACATGGGAGGGGGTCACTGCACTACCCTTTGTGTGTTGCCCTACCTGGTAAGGTCAGACCACAAATCGGTCTCATTTGAAGTAAAGATCAGACCTGATACTGCCACAGGAGCAAAAACAATGAAAATGTTCTCCAAGGCAAACTATAGCCTGCTAAGCAATGGTATAAAAAGTTTCAAAGCCCCTACTAACACAGCCAACAATGACTATTATGCAGAAGAGTGCACAAATGACCTTTAGTGCCACTTAAACAAGTATATTGTCTCAGCTCTACCTGATGGGTCTAAAACCAGGTCCTCCCAGAAAAATGAGCCACCCTAGTGGACTGTAAGCATAAATAAGTTATATAACAAAAAAAAGAAACTGATATCAGTAAGCAGGAGGGAACTTAGTCAAAAGAGGAAGAGTACCTTCCACAGCTTGAACAAGCAATTGGATATCTTGTAAAGTCCTCTAAGGCTAGTTATGAAACTAAATTAGCATCCCTAGCTAAAGATAACAATAAGACATTCTTTAGCTATGTCTGAAACCTAAAAGGGAATGCCCAGCTGTGTGCTAAACTTATAATGGATGGTTCCAGTCACACTGAACCTGAGGAAATTGCCAAACTGCTAGCTGGCAGATTTGGTAAAACCTTCACCCCCCGTGTCCCCACCAGTCATACCCAAAGCATTTCTGACACCAGTCCTCTACCATGTATCTCCAAAGAACAGGTCATACAAGCTCTCTCCAAGGCCAAAAACACAGCCTCTGTGGGACCAGATAACATCCCAGATGGCTTACCAAACAATTTAAAACAAGACCTAATGGAACCACTTGGCAGTCTCTTTAACCATAGTCTGACCACTAGCTTTGTTCCAGCAGAGTGAAGAACAGCACCAATAATCCCTTTGAACAAAGGGAGTCCATCAACTGACCCAGGAAACTATTGACCCATAAACATAACCAGCCTTATCTGCAAGGCCATAGAAAGAATCATCATGTACCTTATCAACAAGGGCACAGGTGACATTCAAACTGTTGAACCAACCCAGTTTGTTTTCATCAAGTGTAGATATTAAACCTAGTGGACTTTATTGAGAACGTCACCAAAGCCTTGGATGAGGGCAAAGCAGTACACACCACCTATTTTGATTTATCCCAGGCTTTTGACACAATCCCCCACTCAGGGATCATTTAAAAACTCTTCCAGCTGGGAATTAACCCATACATCATTAGATGGGTAGACAACTGGCTCGCCAACAAAATGCACACTGTCAAATTTGGGGAGTCCACCTTCACCAATAGACCAGTTACCTGTGGGATACTATAAGGATTTGTGCTGGGCCCTCTACTGTTTAGAATCTATTTCTCTGAGGTCCAGGAGAAAGTACATGGCCTGTGGCTTGATATGTTTGCAGATGACTACAAACTGGGTGCAATCATTGAATCCCCCAGTGATGTAAACATATTACAGAAAGGGCTGATGCAGACAAATGATTGGTGTCAAAGTCACAGACTAAAACTAAATGCAAAAACATGCCTCATTATTCCCTTTTGGCAAAGTATCCCTGCTAATTATGATATATATAGCACCCTTCTAACCTCAAACCCAGTGGTTGTGACTTGGGAACATTGGTTGATAGCAATCTAAACGTCAATCACCATGTATTAATAGTGGTGAGGAAAGCCTTCTACATTGCACAAATCATAAATAAGGACAATGCATCTGTAACAAAAGGAGTTACTGTCAGCCCAGCTATCTGGAATTTTGTAAATAACACGTGAACTGTATAGATTCCTGGAATTCGACAATAATGAAATGTGAACCACCACAGAAGTTGTGAATGAGACCAGGAAAGTAGGATTCTTGCACTAAATAGTACTCTTTTATTCACAAACCACAAACGAAGATGTTGAGCGCTTTCATCGATGTACAAATGACTTCCTCAGAACACAGTGTAAAAGAAACTAGTTCCCTTATAAATACAAAAAAACGCCCTTTTCACTCATTATTCAATTAAAAACTGACATTTAGTAACATTTGGTAATTTGATACCTCCAGTCTCAATGCAACATACTACACTGACAAAAAACTTATGATACATCCCAAATGCTGATATTAAAAATAGTAAAAACAGTAAGTAAGCATCAGTAATGAAAAAAACACTTGATCCAATTACTAAACATAACTATACTAACAATAAATAAATACAAACTGAGTAATAGTAGGAAAAAAGCATGATATGTCCTAATTTATGATATACTAACCTACTAAATAAAACATGATGAATACATATCCTAGACATCATTGTTTAAAACAAAATAAAATGAAAACAGTGGTACTTGTTACAAATAATATTATATTAAAAGTGTGCAAACTATATGCAACCTATCTGACAAGAACACCCTGTCTCTTGTCACTTGATGGTGTACTCATCCAAGTATAAGAAATATAGACTAATAATATTGAATTAAGCTCTAACTAGTGGCTTAGTGGGGATCATTTCGTTGAGTCCGGGGAATATGCCTGCATTTAGTCTTATCTGCCACCTAATTTCCTGTTCACTCAATATTGCCCTAATATTTCCCCCTCTTGGGTTGTGTGGTATCACTTCTAATATAGCAAATTTAAAGTTCTTGCAATTTGGGCTATTGATAAGATGACGGGATAAGGCATTGTTCATATCGTGTTTTCTAATGCAGTACATGTGATCGTATATCCTATTCTTCAGACAACGGTCTGTTTTCCCAATGTAATAATTATTACATGTGTCACATATAGCCAAATATACTAAATGCTGTGACAAACAATTCCCTGGACTAAACCTCACCTTACTTCTTAAATTATTATTTAATGTAATAGTAAATTCTTCAAAAATATACCTGCAATAATTACAACGTCCACATTTTGTAGTACCCCCTTTAGGTATTTTTCCTTTCATCGAATAACTAGATTTAACTTCTATAATTCTCTTAATATTATTTCCAGTTTTGTATACAAAATGTGGTCTAGATGGTATTTTATCTTTGATGGTGTGATCACTGGTAAGTATATTCCAATTAGAAGTAATGATGTCTTTTACTTCTTTAGTATGCCTCCCATATTTCAATATATATGCTTTAACATAGTTGTCATAGCTATTATTGTTATTATTATTGACAATATTGTCTCTCTCTCTCTCTGTTGTTTTGTAGGCCCCTACCTAATAATGGTGGATATTTCTTACCCCATTCTTGTGTGATATACATAATCACATCCTTAATCATAACCAAGGGATAACCTTTGTCAATAAATAAACTGCCAATATAGGAAAGCTCTTGTAACATACATTCCTTCACTGAGGTCATCCTGGCAGCTCTAATACATTGCCCCTTGACAATACCTCGTTTGGTGGCATAAGAATGGGCACTATCAAAGTGTAAGTAGCCATTACTATAAGTATCCTTCCTGAATATCCGTGACTGAAAGGTCTTACCATCACTATATATATATATATATATATACGTCCAGGTAATTGATACCCACCACATCCATCTGATATGTGAACTTGAGATAACTAGTGGTGTGATTAATATAGTCTACAAATTCAGTTAGTTTGTCCACGTCTCCCTCCCAAAGAATGAAAATATCGTCCAAATAACAGACATATCTAAGAATATAGGACATCCACACGGATTGTAAAACAAACTCGTTCTCCCAGTCCAACAGTACAAGGTTTGCGTATATGGGGGCACAAGCTGCCCCCATAGCTACGCCAGTCCTCTGTCTGTAGTACTCTCCCTCATAATAGATGTAGTTATTATCGAGTACTATGTCCATTAATTCAGTAAGTAGGGAGACGTCGTCCTGTCCTAAACCACTGAAATTATGTAAACTGTTCTGAAATCTAATTATACCATCATTTCTAGGAATACAGGAGAACAGGTCTTGTATATCGATTGTTACAAATACCAAATTGGGGCTCCATAGATCTTGTTTAAAAATTCCTAGGAATTCCCAGGAATCTTTCATGATGTGTGCTGTGGTGTTATACATATGTTTCAATCTATGATGTATAACTTTACCCATTGGGAAAGCCTTACTGTTGCTGCCAGAAATTATTGGTCTAAACGGGGGGTCCAAAAGATTTTTATGTACTTTAGGGATCCCCGTGATAGTAGCCAATATAGGAAATTCTACTTTAAGGTATCTGTAAGTTTCTTCATTGATTCTGTTCTCTAACAAGAATTCTTCCAAGTAAGAATTGATTCTGCCATGTGCAATGTTCACCTGGTTAAGTGAAGATACTTCATATTGTGTGGAATTATTTAACAATTCAAAGATTTTAGCTTTATACTTCTCTTGATCATATAAAACTATTCCTCCCCCTTTGTCAGCTGACATAATTCTGATGTTTTGTTCACACAATGAGTCTATAACCAAAAACACCTGTTGGCTCATATCTCTGTCTCGTTTATTATATTTGCATTTCTTATACAAGGAATACAATTCATTGTTTATCACATTTTCGAAAGATATCAATGTTTTCGACATAGGTGGGGTGAATGTACTTTTCTTTCGTAAATCCCCCATGTGTCCTAACTGAGGAACACTCTGGTTGAAAAAAACCCCAAGATTTATTTTTCTCAAAAATAACTTAAATTCAACCATTGTGTCTATGAGATCCAAAGATTTGTCGGGAATAAACTTCATTCCTTTGGAAAATATTTGAAATAACTCAGGGGTAACCTCACAAGAACTGTAATTGTATATTTTCACTTCCCCACTTGTATGAAGAATAGTATCTAATACACAATCCTGGCTAACATTTGTAATAAGTGTTGAGGTATTATCCTGTCTGCCCCTATAAGTGTGACTACCGGGGACTACTGGGGAACTTATTGTCTGTATCTGTTCCATCTTTGTTTCCCCTTCCCCTTGTAATTCACTGATTGCCAGACATTGTGTTCCCTTCCTTCTTCTAAAAAAAAATTCCTCATCCAATTGATGTAAATGTGAAATATTCTCATTTCTGACATACTTATCATCCTTCTTGGTCTGCTCATTTCTTTTAATATTCCACCTGTAGACTGTTCCTTTCTCATATTGAGACATATCTCTCTGTAGTTTCCTACATTTCCTATCAAAAACTTTCTTGCAATTATTTTCTGCATAATCAAATTGTTTACAATAAAGCTTTTCCCATTGTGGGAATAATACATCCTTTTTAATTAATATATTTGAATGTTCCACCTCCTGCAGCAAACAACTTAACTTAGAATCGTTGCAATTTACTATGAATTGCATAAATTGTTTGCCAAACCCATTAAACATATTGTTGCACACTTTAATGTTATCAGCAGTCATCTCAACCCCAATGGGTTCCTTAAAAAATCGTAGCCCCATAGGGACTATACCACTGTCAATACACTTGTTTAAATACATATTATCAACCTGTATAGTTTTGATTTTACTAAGTTTGTTGCCAAAACTAAAAATAAGCTCTTTTAAAGAAGAAAAATGTCTATTGTCTTCCTTAGGTTTGTTGTGGACTTTATGAATATCATTGAACTCATAAGACATGTGCATAAATCTATCAATGTTGAAATTATATGCAATACTATTGTCTCCCGAAGGAGAACACTGTAAAACAGTACCTTTAGAGTTTTTACTTGTACCACCACTCGTTTTGTCCTCTGCTGCATATGTCCGTACTGGTGGCTGGCGCTTAGGCTTCGCCCCAGAGATTAAATAAATATCCTCCTCTTGATGTCCAGTTGTAGCTGAAACATTAAAAATGCTTCTGGACCTGTCCACAAATACGTTGTCTTGCTTCCTCGGTGTACAGCTCGACGGGAACGGAGATGATAGCCTCCTCTGCCCATTCGGGATCTCCTCGTCACTGCCGTTACCAATAGAGGACCGTGATGACGCGACAACGCTTTTCAGGTTAGGTTGCACCGAGTTAGTGTGCGATGTAGTCGGCGGTGTTAACAGTTCGATTAAACGTGTGATTTCACCCTTGATAATGGCCATTTCAGAGTGAATCTTATCAACTTCTTCCCTTGTAACAGAAGTTGAAAAATCAGAAACCTCCTGCAAAGAATCCATACTGCAAAACGACACGTGAACTGTATAGATTCCTGGAATTCGACAATAATGAAATGTGAACCACCACAGAAGTTGTGAATGAGACCAGGAAAGTAGGATTCTTGCACTAAATAGTACTCTTTTATTCACAAACCACAAACGAAGATGTTGAGCGCTTTCATCAATGTACAAATGACTTCCTCAGAACACAGTGTAAAAGAAACTAGTTCCCTTATAAATACAAAAAAACGCCCTTTTCACTCATTATTCAATTAAAAACTGACATTTAGTAACATTTGGTAATTTGATACCTCCAGTCTCAATGCAACATACTACACTGACAAAAAACTTATGATACATCCCAAATGCTGATATTAAAAATAGTAAAAACAGTAAGTAAGCATCAGTAATGAAAAAAACACTTGATCCAATTACTAAACATAACTATACTAACAATAAATAAATACAAACTGAGTAATAGTAGGAAAAAAGCATGATATGTCCTAATTTATGATATACTAACCTACTAAATAAAACATGATGAATACATATCCTAGACATCATTGTTTAAAACAAAATAAAATGAAAACAGTGGTACTTGTTACAAATAATATTATATTAAAAGTGTGCGAATTTTGTAAATAATTATATGTCATTTGTGAATATTAATATGATTTATATAGAAGGGTGATAGAAGGAGATACTGCCAGCCCAGCTATCTGGAATTTTGTAAATGATTATATGTCAGTTGTGAATGTCAACATGATTTATATGCTTGTGTTACAAATGTATTAGAACTGTATGTTATGTGTCTATCAAACTGCTGGTACAGACGTGTGTGCGAAAAGGGTTTGTTCAGTACTGAGCTTAAAGATATATCTACAGTGGACCCTACCGGAAAAGAACAAAAATGTATATAAACTATTGTAACTGCGTAAATGTATATGGTTTAACAGTGGAAACTAGAACATAAAGGGTTAACTTGCAAAACTTCAAGAAATTGTTGAAATTAAATTGTTTTATAACTGTGCCATAAAAGATGGTTTCAATGCAGCAAGGAGACAGGATGCCTAAAACTAGGGAGCCTGCTGCATTGTTTTGTAAGTGTTTTATTGTTTTATGTCTTGTAGCAGCTGCAAAGATCTGAGGGCTATGTATTTTTCACAGGGAGATGCTAGGTGCTAGCAGTTTCTAGCAATGGGGAGGGGTTTCACCTGGGATAGTCAGATGATGAAAGTGATGTCATCCTGCAAGTATCCCAGTAGCAATATTTGAGATATTAATTTAAGAACTCTCTGAGAGACAGACAGGGCATTTTGTATTCTGTCTATGACCTGGCAGCATCAGCTGGGAAATCCCATTCATCACATCTGGCTTGACTGGCTCTGTAAGTAAGTTAAATAGGCTACAGTAATTTCTTTTAGATTTAGTAAGGAATATAGTAAAAATTAGTTTAGATGTTTTCTTTATTTATCTGAGACTGTCCTACAATGTTGTTTTAAATATTTCCTATGATTTTGAACTCTGAAGTCACTAGGAATACATATTAATATTGTTTTGTTCTTGTATTGTTTATTAAATATATTTAAACCTTTCATTGTAGCTGATATTTGTGAGACATATTTTAAATATGAATATTAATATGATTTATATAGAAGGGTGATAGAAGGAGATACTGCCAGCCCAGCTATCCTGAATTTTGTAAATGATTATATGTCAGTTGTGAATGTCAACATGATTTATATGCTTGTGTTACAAATGTATTAGAACTGTATGTTATGTGTCTATCAAACTGCTGGTACAGACATGTGTGCGAAAAGGGTTTGTTCAGTACTGAGCTTAAAGATATATCTACAGTGGACCCTACTGGAAAAGAACAGAAATTTATATAAACTATTGTAACTGCGTAAATGTATATGTTTTGACAGTGGAAACTAGAACATAAAGGGTTAACTTGCAAAACGTCAAGAAAATAGTTGAAATTAAATAGTTTTATAACTGTGCCATAAAAGATGGTTTCAATGCAGCAAGGAGACAGGATGCCTAAAACTAGGGAGCCTTCTGCATTGTTTTGTAAGTGTTTTATTGTTTTATGTCTTGTAGCAGCTGCAAAGATCTGAGGGCTATGTATTTTTCACAGGGAGATGCTAGGTGCTAGCAGTTTCTAGCAATGGGGAGGGGTTTCACCTGGGATAGGCAGATGATGAAAGTGATGTCATCCTGCAAGTATCCCAGTAGCAATATTTGAGATATTAATTTAAGAACTCTCTGAGAGACAGACAGGGCATTTTCTATTCTGTCTATGACCTGGCAGCATCAGCTGGGAAATCCCATTCATCTCATCTGGCTTGACTGGCTCTGTAAGTAAGTTAAATAGGCTATAGTAATTTCTTTTAGATTCAGTAAGGAATATAGTAAAAATTAGTTTAGATGTTTTCTGTATTTATCTGAGACTGTCCTACAATGTTGTTTTAAATATTTCCTATGATTTTGAACTCTGAAGTCACTAGGAATACATATTAATATTGTCTTGTTCTTTTATTATTTATTAAATATATTTAAACCTTTCATTGTAGCTGATATTTGTGAGACATATTTTAAACTTTTAGAGTACTTGCATATCTACTTGGTGACACTGTGCAGGCCACTCCTAATAGCCTTGCTCTTGGTCAAACAACCATTTAGATTAGTTGTATCATTACACAGTAAGATTGGACACCCTTTGTTATGGATCTTAAAGTAGCTGATAAGGAGTTGCTGGTGGCAGTCAAAACTACCTTATAGTCTGGGCAGAAGGAGAATAGCTAATAAACCTGTACCAGCCTCTCCCAGGTGTGTGTGCATGTTTGTGTATAGATCAAATCTCAAAGAGTGTGTGTGTCAGCTACTTGGGCAGGGACACAGAGCACTGATTGGACAGAGAGGGGGCTGGAGGTCTTGACTTGACCACTCAGCTGACTCTATAGCTGTGCCATTAGGAGTCTTACTGGAGATCTGGAGATGAAGGAGAAACCAGCCCCAGACTGACTGTGGTCACTTTGTGCTCTTAAGGGAAACTGAACTTTGCTGTGTGTGTACTTGTCATCCTCCCAGTATGTATATCCCTCACTGTTGCCAGTGGTGAGGATTGAGGCTCCTTGATTACTGGGCCAGTGCTGAGATATCACATATTAATTGGTGGGCAGTGGTGGGATAGCCACATTTATTTATTTTTATTTATTTTAACATTTATTGACCGGGCTAGTCTAACTGGATATATGTCCATTTTCAGTAGAGGCCCAAGGAGAAAAGCTCTGAGACATTACAAAGAAAAAATATATACAAATAGTCCACAAAAACAGTAGAAATATAAAAAATAATTACATAGTCCTTCAAAAAAGTGGATATACAAAATAATTACGTCAGTATAAAATTGATTGATAGTAAAGATTAGTTTAGATGTTTTCTGTATTTATTTGAGACTGTCCTGCAATGCTGTTTTAAATATTTCCTGTGATTTTGAACCTGAAGTCACTGGGAATGCATATTTAGTATTGTCTTGTTATTTATTATTAAATATGTTTAAACCTTTCATTGTGGCTGATATTTGTGAGACATATTTTAAACTCTTATGCATATCTACTTGGAGATACTGTGCTGGCCACTCCTAATAGCCTTGCTCTTGGTCAAAGTACCATTTGGATTAGTAGTATCATTACACAGTAAGATTGGACATCCTTTGTTAAGGGCCTTAAAGTAGCTGATAAGGAGTGGCTGGTGGCAGTCAAAACTACCTTATAGTCTGGGCAAAAAGGGCATAGCTAGCAGACTTGTGCCAGCCTTTCTCAGGCGTGTGTGTGTGTGTGTGTGTGTGTGTGTGTGTGTGTGTGTGTGTGTGTGTGTGTGTGTGTGTGTGTGTGTAGTTCAAATCTAAAACAGTGTGTGTGTCAGCTACCTGGGCAAGGACACAGAGCACTGGTTGAACAGAGAGGGTGCTGAAGGTCTTGGCTTTGCCATTCAGCTGAGATCTCAACTCTATAGCTGTGCCAGTGGGGAGTCTTACTGGGGATCTGGAGAAAGAGGGAGAAACCAGCTCCAGACTGACTGTGGTCTCTGTGTGCTCTTAAGGGAAATTGTACTTTACTGGGTGTGTTCTTGTCATCCTCCTAGTGTGTACATCCACACAGTCACAGCATCCAAGACTAGGGAGGTTATAAATCTTCTGTACTTGGCTCTTATCAGACCAGTAACTGAGTACAATGCTCCCTACTGTATGTATCTCACCAGATACCTGCAGCAACTGGAGAGACCACAGAGGTGGTCCCAAGAGAATGCAGGGCCTCCAAAATGTGACTTACATGAAAAGACTGAAAGCCCTGTCACTGTACTCTGTATCATACAAGATGCTGAGAGGTGACCTGTGCCTGGCCTATAGAGTGATCTCTGGCTCTGCCCTGATGGAAATGCTGCACATCTGCAAATCAAATGGAACAAAAGTGACTCACTCCAAGGTCTCACTCTAGCTTGTGACATTAAAAAAAACATGTTATAGAGATAAATATATCTTCCAAAGATTGCCACTACTCTGGAATAAGCTCACACTTCATGTGAAGCAGAGCTCCTCAATGACCCTATTTAAGAGCAACCTTGACAATTGGATGGGTGACTTTAAATTCATCCTAGGGGTGGCACCTATGTCCCTTGTGGACAGGGGTAGTCGGTGCTGATTATAGAATCACTCTGCTAACAACGACCATCTAACTATGGTCAATTAGGGTACACAGGTTTTTTACACTGCTAAGGTTATAAAGGCCCTAGGGCTATTATCCTAGTAATATATATATATGCATCTATGAATCATCACACCTATACACATGCACACACACCTCCAACATTAGCTGTCTAATAAATTGACACTTACCTCAAATATAATCAGGTGAATGTGAGCTTTTGGTTATGTTCATTATCACAGATGGCAAAGCAATTCTCTGAATCACTCAGTTGTGCAAGTGCCTTTACCACAGGCACTACCAGGAGGCATGCACATGGCTAATTAACATAGGCTGCCCCCTTGGAATGCCTCATTAGCATTTGCTGTAAGCCACAGAAATAGCCCACTATGGAGTTGCATCATTAAGTGGTGCAGTACCATGAGATGCTGTCTCTGAATTACAAATGGTTACTGTGAGGTGTACTCCAGGCTTAAACCTCACAGTAATCTTTCTTAATTCAGCCTATTCTGTTCCTTGGGACCAAGCTGAAAACAAGCAATGGCATCCCACTATTCGACTTAATCTCAAAGCATGGAAATTGAATGTTTGAAAACTCATTTCCTTGACCGCTTATTCATTTGGCTAAAATCTCATTTAGCTGAATGTGTCAGAACAAAATATAATTCTGTAAGACAAGTAGAAATGTGAAAAACTACATGAAGGCATTTAGCTGGTTGATTGCTAACATGGTGACTGATGTAAGCTGTATAAAATAACAGGCGTTCTGTTTTTTTTATTTCTACACTGATAATGATTTATTGTGAGTGGTCTTTTCTTTTCTTTATGGTTGTGCAACTACAGAGTGAATATACTTAACTATGGGTAAATATGGGTGACAAAGCCTGTACATGGGTGGTGTAGTTGGGCTTGATCCCCTACAACAAACACTTTTTGTGATACTTTTCAATGTATGTTTCTGCTAGCTGTAATTTGATAAAATAATCTTTTTGTTAAATGTGTTTTTCAGTGATTTGAGACTTGTCAAAAATGCAATTCTCCCATAGTCCTAGACACTTAACTGCATCAAACTGTAGAACTATAATCAATAAAGTTTCTGCCACCCAGCTATGCAATAGACAATGTATTCACTTGACAACCAGCTATATGAGAATCACTGCATTTTTGGGGTACCCAATTCTATGAAAACTCAAGTGTATACACAGGAGTGTGTATTATATTTGTGTATGTATATGTGTGTGTGTGTGTGTGTGTGTGTGTGTGTGTGTGTGTGTGTGTGTGTGTATATATATATATATATATATATATATATATATATATATATATATATATATATAGATATACAGACAGACATAGAAACACATTCTCCAGCAAATACAAATAAAACAAGAAGCATATCATTTTACCCAGATGAATAACAGGAATGTGATAATAAACTATATAATAAGACATAAAGCAAGGTCTATACTAAACAATGGATTCAGCAAAAAAACAGCTGGATAACAAGCAATGCAGCCACTGGCATTTAGCAAAGTAACATGACTGCACCCCCTGGCATCCAGAGATAAGCAAGTATTATGTTGCCTAACTCTTAGCTTTTTTGACAACAGTGCATTTCTTGGTATTTACTCAATACAGAATTCAGAATTACCCAAGTACAGACCAAGCAATGCATTCTTTGATGCCTTATTTAATAACAAAAAATGGATGCCTTGTTACTTAGCTGTATAATAAACAACATATTCTCACTGTAAAACAACAATGTATCTCATGCTACTAACTATAAAAAGGAGCACTGCTACTTTTGACTCCCAGGTGTGCAACAACCAATGCATTCCTGTTTACTCAGCTTTGGAACATGTAATGCATCTTTGGGTACAAATACAACAGGAATATGCCATCCTACTCTATACCAGTTAGTAGGGAGGACCAAAGTTCTGTACTCTTACGTATGTGACTTAGACAGTACTCTTGGCTTGTACCTGAAACTGAACGATTGTGTTCTGTAAGTACAAACAATCAAGAAACAGGTAAAAAATAAAGAAAACATTCCTTGTCCTCCAGACAGAAAATGTATGATTATCTCTGTCATATGGCTATATAATAACAAGGCACCTCCTGCCACTCAGAAACAAAAAATAACACTTCCTGCATTACAATTCAGATATAAAACAAACAGCACATTCCATGTCAACTATATAAATAAGGAAATAATCCTACTGTGTTATAATATCATGGTATCCAATGTCACCAAGCTGTGCAAAAACCAATGGAATCTCTAGATTAACAAGCAATGCATTCCAGGTGCTAATGAGGAGCTTTGCTTGATATAGATAGGTAGTTTGTTCCAGAGTATGGGAAGTCTGTGGGACATGAATCTATCCCTCCAATATGTTCTGTTTATTGTGGTGACAAGGTTTAGGTCCCTAGAGTGTGTAGCTCGGAGGGATTGGGATTTCTTTAAGTGGAGCATGTCCAACAGCTCTGGGTTTAACACAGCTTTGTATGTTGGGGAGAGATCGCCTCTGAGTAGGTGATATGTGATGGAGTAAATCTGGAGTTTTTTGAGACGGTCTGCATAGGGCATCTGTTTGAGGCCGGTAATCCTCTTTGTGAGGTATTTCTGTTGCCTTTCCAGTTGTTGTAGATGTCTTGTGAGGTACATACCAAACGGGGTGCTGTACTCTATAATGGGTCTAATGAGTGATGAGTAGAGGGGAACAATGACCTCTTTTTTCCTGGATGAGAAACCTTTTCTGATGAGGTGTGCCACATAGAAGGATTTCCTGACTACTGTGGTGATGTGATTATCAAAGGAGAGACTAATGTCCACCTGTGTCCCAAGGTCTCTTATCACACTTTTGGTGTTAAGAAGACTACCACTTATGTGGTAGCTCATGGGTACAGAGTTTTTACCAAAGGGGATGACTTTGCTCTTTTTGGCATTGAGCTTGAGGCCATGGCTTTGACACCAGGCATCTGTCTCAGTGAGGCCCTTTTGTAGGATGTCCACATTGTTAGGAGTTTCAATTATGGCTCCTAGTTTGCAGTCATCTGCTAACTTTGTTAGCCAAAGACCTTTTGTGTTAGCCTGTACTTCAGAAAAGTAGATACCAAACAGGAAAGGACCCAGGACTGAACCCTGTGGTACTCCACTTGTCACTGGTCTGAAGTCAGATTTGGAGTCTGCTACTTTCACAGTGTAGGTTCTGTCAGTGAGCCATTTGGCAACCCATCTTATGACATAGGGATTTATGCTTAGTTTAGTGAGTTTATCTATAATTCCAGAGTGGGGGATGGGGTCAAAAGCCTTGGTGAGATCTAGATAGGCTGAGTGAACCACTTTACCCTCGTCTATGGCTTTGGTGACTGCTTAAAAGAAGTCTATCAGGTTTAGGAGACATGAGCTGCCTTTTACAAACCCGAACTGGGTGGGGTCCAGAGTTTGGAGATTACCAATGTCTTTGTTTATAAGTTCCATGATGATACATTGCCATGGCCTTGCAGACCAGGCTTGTTAGGCTAATGGGGCGGTAGTTCATAGGGTCCGTGGTGGCTCCCCCTTTGTGGAGTAGGATAACCGTTGCTATGCACTATTCAGTGGGCACAAAGCCTGAGGTGAGGCTATGATTGAACATGGTGCTTAGGTGGGATGCCAATTCATTCTGTAGTTCATGTAGAATGCAGCTTGGGATGTTGTCAGGTCCCATGGATGCTGTGTTCTTGGCTTTGGATAGTGTGGTTTTTACCTGTTCAGCCGTGATTATAGGAACTTTGCATTCTTCCGGTATAGAGATTGGGCCTTTAGTGGTGAAAGGGGGGTAAAGTTAGCACTGAACATATCTGTCATGATGCTGGCAATATCAGGTGGTTCTGTATATTTAGTGCCATTGTGCTGTAACTCAGAGCAGATCTGAGTGTTGCCATTGAGATTCTTGACATAGATTTAGAATGCTTTGTGGTTGTCTTTAGGATCAGTGGCAATTTTGTTTTCGTAACTAGCTTTGGAGGATTTTATGAGGGATCTCAGCTTCTTACTGAGGCTGACCAGGGAGTTCCTCCAATCATGGGATTTTACTCTTTTTTGCAACAGTTTCTTTCTTCTGTTGTAGAGTTTGTTTATGACAGGTGACCACCAGATTGGCTTCCTTTTTTGGAGGATAGCATCTTGGTTCTGTTAGGGATAGCACGATCCATGCACTCGTGTAAGAGCTTATAAAGTGCATTTGTGTAGAATTCAACAGTCATACCTCTATTGTCCATCTGGATGGGTGTTGTTAAGTTTGCCACTTCTGTCTTAAGAAGTGTGAAGTTGGCTTTGGAGAAATTTTTTACGGTAGTTTCCCTAATGGGATGTGGGGGCAGGATGTGGATGTCTAGGCTGATTAGCTTGTGGTCGGACCTGACCAACGAGGAATTGACCTCTGGTGTGGAACACTGGTCACCCATGTTGGTAATGATCAGGTCTAGGATATTGCTGCCCCTGGTGGGGGGTGTGGATAAGTTGATCCAAGGCATTGGAATTTATGAACTCCAGAAAACGTTGAGCAAAAGAGTTGGTACATGAGTAGTTTTCCCAGTTAATGGTGGGGTGGTTGAAATCACTCATTATTAGGGTGTTGGGTTGTACCCTAATATTTTCCAGTATATCAAGAAATGAGGAGTGGGAATCCTGGGGCATGGTGGGGGATCTGTAGCAAGTTACAATTTGGATTGCGGTCTTGCACAGAGTTAGTTGCACTTGGATAATCTCGGATGCATTATGCTGGGCAATTAGCCTGGAGGTGTGGATTTCCTTAATGAATATGGACATGCCTCCACCTTTAGTGTTTCAGTCCAGGTTAGGTGACCGAAAGGTGTGGTATGAATTATAGCCTGGTATTGCAGGGGTGCTCGCTGGAGCCTTGAAACAGGTCTCTGTCACTGCACAGATGTCGATGTTCTCCATTTTAAGGAGTGCCTCAAGTGAATGCATTTCGAGGTTTAGACTTCTAGCATTGAGTAGCTTTACCCTCAGATTTTGTTTGCTTGTACCTGTTACGGTGGTGAATTTGTCATTTGAACCTTGCCTAAAAAAGGCACTATGGGGTGGCAAGAGCCTTAGCCAGTATCCGGAATCCCAAGGGTGACAGGTGCAGGCCATGTCTGGCAAAGCATTATGGTCTGTCAGTCATGTCATCCCAAGTAGACAGATACTGGATCCCCTTAGATTTCCAGTCACCAAGTTGTATAGCAAATAGCACACAGCTTTACAGCAAATAAGGCAAATGATGATACTTAATTTAATGGCAAGTAGTGTCTTGAGTAGTTTCTAAATGTATAGAAAGAATAATTTTCTTACAACTAATAATGTGTATTTCCTTGCCTCCATACATGTTTTAGATAAGTTATCTCTCCAAACTGTACAATAAAATGTGCATTCATTTGTACCCAGCTAACATAACAATAAATGCATTCACTGGCACCTAGCTATTTAAAAAAAAAAGATTCAGTTGCTTTTGCTATATAACAAAAACCCATATAGCACCCAGCGATATAGCAGAAAAGAATGTGGTGGTACTCAATATTGCAGTGGAAAATGCATTTCCTGGCATTATATTATACAACAGATAACATAATCCCTGTCACCCTGCTGCATTACAAGCCACACGTTCCCATGCTCTCAGTTGCTTATTAAATAATGCAGTAACTGACACCAAGATAGTTACGCATTATTGTGCATTAAGCTTTTACCCCAGCTATGTAAAAAATAAATGTATTCCTTAGTATCCACTCATATGGCAAAAAATGAATCCGGTTAGCATCTGCTGTTTCACTCTTTACAGTCACAGACCAGTATGGAAGATGACTCTTACAAAATGTAATTATATTTAAATGAAATCATGACATAAAGCTTAGCAAATACATTCTTAGAAATGTAAATATTGTGATTATAAAGGTATCAAGAAAAAAGTTCAGTCAAATGTCATAATACATTTTGGGAAGTAAGCGGGATGCTGCCATATTTAGAAATGCTGTTCTTAAACCACTTTAGTAGGTATTATGTTGGTGCAATTTGATTCCAAAAGTTGTAATAAAATAAACAGAAAGAAACAAATCCAAGCGTTTTATTTCTATTTCAGTTTTTTTTATCTGTTGCACATAAATGTCTTTCTCAGACAAAATAATTAATAGTGGTGTATTAAATAAAGTTGTTTGCATTTGAAAAAAAATTGCTGAATAAGGTAAGAAATAAAATATGTTTCTCTGGAAGAATTTTTAACTGCAAGACAATCTGTAGCATACCAATGTCCTTTCAGGTTAGCAATGTTTTCAAGGGCTCTGAGGTGACATGTTTGTCTCAAGTTGTATGGAGCTGAAAGAATGTGAATAAATGTGAAAATAATTGCTAAAGGACCATAAGCTCCTTGTTTTTCACATGCATCATGGCCGCCAGCTGGGTCTGTTGATCAAGATAATAGCAGTAATTTATCCAGGTGTTTATACATTACAGCACTGTCTCTGTGGAGCAGCAATGTCAAAAGAAGCTTCCTGTTTTGTAGGGTTTCTAGAGGGCAGCAGTACAACTGCAATTAATTATAATGCACGGAGCATAAAACAGGTGAACTGTTTTGAGTAATTAAAAATGTTTACAGTATCTGAGCTTTAACTAAAAAAACTTATATAGTAATTCTCAAAGATTTTTTTAATATTCTGGCAGCATTTTCTAGCCAAAAAATCAAAAGAATTTTCACAAGAGATTTGAGCTTGTTTTATTTATTTTATTTTTATGTATCTATTATAAAACAATACCTGAAGAATTTCCTTATTCCCTGCAGATGGATTTTTTTTTTAAATTACTGTAAACATTTTAATTACTCAAAACACTACCTCTTTTATACTCTGTATATTGTAATTAATTGCACTGGTACTGCTGTGTGGTATATCCTTGTCACTTGCAGTGTGGGTACATTTTTACTTCTTGTAAATCTTTATTCAGTACAAAGTGTACCCATAATACCCACCTTCTATTCCCTTCATGTTTATCCTGAGTTTAATCTTATTTCTCAAAAAAGGAGCTACATAATAACATATAATTTTCTATTTGTCAGTAGCAAGAGTATATTTCTGCCATAGGGTTTAACCTTTTGAATGACAGTAACTGACACATGCCACTACAGATGTCTGGGCTCCTTGACATTGGAAGGAAAGCAGAAGTGGCATATTGCATTATAGGAAACATATATATGGCTTAAAATCCATATAGAATGTTGATTGTGATGGCAACCAGCTTCATTTCAAGAGCTCTTTGAATCTCATCCATAACACCTTCCTTAGAATGTTGCAGAAGTCTAGTTAAGGGAATACAGCTGTGACCATGGTATAGGAACAGTTAATGAATGATGACCAATGTAATGCTAGAACGTTCTTCTGTAGCTATACAAATACAACAGAATACAGCACTATACTACCATTACAACAACATCTGATGGCAATGAAGATGGGCACAGGTTCGTCTAACTGTGCATAATGACACACTGTCATTGGGTGAGCAGTCTAAGGAATGTCTAGGTGCTCAAGTTCATAAGTTAGGCTTGATAATCAAGCTGAAACCATAGTGGTCATTGAGGAACTTGACACCCTGGGTTGCATGCTGAAACTTGTGGGTGCCCATATAGTTATCTTGTTCCCTGATGAGGTGTGAATAGATGGGCTAAGTACAACTGAGAAGGGCAGCGTACTCCCTAAACATGAAAGTTTTTGAGATATGAAGTTATACTTTATGGCACAGCTGATATTAATTTTTACTGAGGTTAAGTTTCCTGTTGTGTTCAGGCCACTGAATATTTTCAGGCAGCAAATGGTCTTTTAATGCAGTGTACATCAGGCATTAGACTACTCTGAGAAAATGATATGAAGAGAGACATAATTGCCATTGTCTTTGGATATAAGACAAGTTTGAAACCCTTCAATTCTTTTTGTCTGGAATACTGAGCACATCCAGTTGTACCAGATAATAAGTCAGTAGTTTACAGAGCAGGGTGTAACATTCTATATTTGATCTGATAAGATCTGTATGACAGGAACAAATACCTCCCTGTCATAGCTTTCAACCCAATGGACAATGAGGTGAGCAATTCCTTTTGTTTTGTGGATGATAGCTGCAAGGGGGTATGCCATGAAAGGTTATCACCGACAAAGACTCCGAGGCCTTTTACTATTTTGTTGACTTTTAGTGACCCATCAATAGTGTATAAAGTTGATGGGTGGGTTGCTAAATGCCAAAGTGCTGCATTTTCTTTACACTAAAGGTGAGGGCACTCTACTGCACCACTCGTATTATGTTAAGGGCTTTTTTATGGTATGTGGTTTCAGTCAGGTTCAGCAAGGTTAAAGAAAATGCTTCCAAGTCCACAGTAATCTGCATATATGTAGAGTCAGACAATGGAATCTAAATGAATGCCTGGTATCATAATATTTAATTTATTTATAAAAATGCTCTCACAGCTTGTATTGCCCACTCCAAACCTTGTCATTTTTATTAGTTTTCTTAATTTAACTTCTGATGTGTCATTCTTATGATCTAGTAAGGTGAACAAAAGTGAATGAAAAGTTCTATTCCTGCAAAGAAAATTTTGCATAACAAATATGACATCTCTTGGCTCTCTACTGAAATGTTAGCACTCACAAGTGCCGAGTGCCAAAAAAAAAAAAAAAAATATATATATATATATATATATAGACCAAAAACACAAGAGAAAAACAAATCTCAAAAATTGCTCTGCTTAAAACTTCTGCTTGCAGAGGGGATCCCCCCCAGCACCCCCAAATCCCCCAAACTTATACATACCAACTCCAAGATTGCCATATCTTGGAGAAAACGTATTATTCTGAGAAATTACATCTCAAATTTGGTGTATGTAAGTCCCTTCTTTCAGACATTCAGTCTCTGCTATATGGGGCTTGCTCTAATGGTTCAGGACATTTCAAATGGTTACCCATCTCCTATCTCCTTTTGTGATACAAGAAAATCATTTAAAAATGGCAGCTGTCATATTCACTAAACACTCTGATAAAATATCTGTATTTAGGATCTATATTATGTTAACCAAAGAGACAAAACTGCGCTGACAAATTTTCAGCTCAGGTGTGGAAATCATAGTCATAATGGAAGGTTGAACAAGAGGGAGGGGTATAAAAAGGTTGAGTTAGTAATGTTCATTGTTCTGAGGAAGTCCAACAGCAATTGGATGAAAGCGCTTAACCTGTGGATTGTGAATTGTGAATAAAGAAGTGTGCAACAGTCTTGGTGTCCTGGGTGCCTTCATATCTATATTATGTTATTGAATGTTCATTTGTTCGAAAATGTAAATATTGACCCATAAATGTCAAACTTTCAAAATAGCAAAGCCTGAAAATGTCAAAATCAGCATTGTCGAAAAGTTATAGTTGGCCCAATTCAATTTATTAATGTATCACATCTGTACGGCATTGCATCAGACTTAGTTTATGGGATTGTAATAAGCTAGTAAATAAGTGCATGGAGTTGTAAGATGACTGTGTGAGAAAGCTATATTTTTGTAGCATGTATGTATATGTCACATGGATAATAAAATAGTACAAGGTTTTGATATTGTTGTTTGAAACTTCACATTCTACTCTCTCCACTGTAGTGTGATCTCGGAGTTGGTATATTTAATTAGCGGGGGGTGTGGGGCACAGCCCCCCACAAAAGCAGAAATAAATGAACTGCATACATTTGATTTTATGTTGTAGTTATGCTGGTTAGGGATAGTAGTCAATTTTAGTAAGTTTTTTTTTTGTTAGTGTGAATTCCATTTGCTGATACATTTTAGTTAGGTTGCTTTAAAATGTTTCCTGGGTGTGTGATAATAGTTATTTAGGTTTGTTTTAAGTAGAAGTTAAGGAGTTAGCACGGGATGTCACTTGGGCCAAAGGCTATTCGATTTTGTGATTTTCGATCTTCTTAGCTTTTGCTGTTATTGTACTTCGACATTTATGGGTCGATATTTACGTTTTCAAATAAATGAACATTCACTAATGTAATATAGACCCTGTATTTCATTTTTGTAAGGAGAGTTGATCACAAACCACCATTTTTGAATAAATGTTTGCTAACGAATGGTTGCAAATAAAAGTTTTGAATAACACACAAACACAGCACATCAAATTAACATAAAAAAATCTAATTTGTAAATAGAAAGAACCCTAAGGCATCAAGAAAAAGAAATATGATCCTATACCTGTTATATGGTATGTAGAACATGCCAAAGCACACAAAGGATGAAAAAAATAAGCTGGAAGAGGTATGATTGTACTTTGTAAGGGAACATGCATCAGGATAGGATTTGTGGGTGCAGATGTGGGGCAGATTTTAAAATATTTAGAGCTGCATAGCAGGATGCTTCCAGCAAGATGGGATGCAGTCATTAGCTTAGTGCAAGTTCAGATCTCCTGTATATATAAAGAATAGGAGTTCAACTTTGACTATAGTGAAGCAAAGAACTGGCAAAACCCACTGCAGTATTATGTGAAACCCTAATGACATTCTAAGATATGCAGAAAAAAGTGCAGTAAACTGACAGCTGTTGAAGTGGCTTGTCCTACAACAGAATCAGTAGCAAGTTGAAGACATAGTGCAGCTGTGGAACAGGAGGAAGCATAGCAAACCATGATCTTGTAGTAAATAGTACACAGTTGTAGTCAAGCAAACATGAGCCAGGACTGTGGCAGAGAACTGGCAGGGAAGAGACAATCAGACTGGCTACCAAAGAATATAGAGTTATGGCCTTGAGGCCTATACATGGCAAGGTATCCCTGTACCATGCTTAGAAGAAAAGCCCACAACACTTACAGAGGCCTTCCATGTGACTACCTACTATGAGTGCACCTACCAACAAAAGGAAATAGTGGTGTACACGCTACCAATACCTGACTGGGCAGAAAAACAATTGGAACTTGTTATTTTTTATTTACTTATCAACTAGGTAAGCCCACTAGACACAAATGTCCCTTTCTAGTGGTGATTTCACCCTACTGTCTAGTTAAGTAACTTAGTCACACAGTAGGCAATTTGAAGTGAAAGAAATCAGTCCCTGTATCCTTGGGAAACAGCTTTGAAAAAACTTAGAGCCTTAATCATCCATGCTAACTGCCAGGCTTCTTCTAGAATCAATTCATCAACTACTGCCTATTACAGCTCAAAATACATACTGGGAGCTTGCCATACAAAATTATGCAAACCAATTCAATGTTGCGCAACACTGGAGAACTTACCTCTCAGCTGTTTAGATTTTTGCAAAATGTCCAGACTTTTGTTTCATAATTGTCTATTACTTATAAAATTTGTGATTGTCTGACAAACCACTGAAGACTGAAGTCATTAAATAACGACATGCAATTGAGTTTCAGACAACATATCCTTTAGAAAAGTCATGCTAACACAAATCCTAAGAGCAATATTTAAAATTTGGCCCTATTTTTGGGCCTTGGTACACCCATCATTCCAGACTCTGTCCAGATTTCTTGTGCTGAGTTCAAGAGGTATGTTGGGAAGGGAAAACTCCTCAAAAGAATCTATAGTAGTCTTGGTCATTAGAAATCAATTTTTCACTCTAACAAGAGTAAGCAAGTAATTTCTAAGCCATTGCAATTAGGAAAACTTGGGTCAGCCAAATTTAAGTGGTTAAGGAGGAACACACAACCACTGAAGAGAACAGTCTAGATAAATGCAAAAGCTCAATGAAAACTTTTTGGCAGCTAGAAGCACATGCTTACAATGAACATAGACATGGTGCTATCCACTACAAGGACTGTAACCCCTCACACATAAACATGGGACATGCCTCTCAACTGTCCAGATTTGTGAAGAATGTGCAGATTTTTGCTTCATATTTTTGGTCTGTTCCTCAAACAATTTGAGGTTTTCTGGAAAATCATTGAGGACTGAAGTCACTGAATAATGACAGAAGTTTGAGTGTCAGTCTTCAAACCCTTCAAAAATGCATGCTAATGCAAAAGCTATTATCCTATCAATTTTCTCAGATTATAACAGTGATATTTAAACATTGTCCTTATTTTTGGATCTTTGCCCCCAATATTTTTGGTTTTGTCCAGATTTCTTGCACTAAGTGATTGAAAGGTATGACATGCGGTTGTGTATTGCACCAGCTCAGGTGCTGACTTCCTTTTGTTTCAGACTCCAGCTAATACTATGTTGCTCATTGGGTCAGTGCCAGTGGGTTCAGAGATTCATAGGAAGTAAACAATGTCATATGCCAGCTTTTACAAGCATGTTAATTAAGCTGGAGTTAAGGGTAGCAATCTCTCCTTTTCTTTTGAAATCATTTGTATATGTAGTTCATGATAGTTTACATAAATCTTTTTTTGTTTATGTTACAAGAAAAGTCATGAAAGTTCCGTGTCTGAATCACTTATGTCTGTAGATTCTTTACAAGTCTGAGTAATACTTTACCCTCGGTGTAAAACTGGCACCCTGGGAAATCCTCAGAATGGCACTGCTTTTAACCTGAAATTGAATACCAAAAAAAGGATTTCCAAAGTTGAAGATTTAAAGACAAAAAAAAAATAGTCTATATTAAAGAATTTGTACAAAGTCCTTCCTTGCTCTAGCACTAAATACATTAATTTAACCAACTGCTGTATCAGCTGCAGCTGCATAAATGAATTCTGGCATTGTGCTCACACCCGAATGGCACCTTGTCAGAACTACTGATCGTGCCCACTGACAGTTTGTGCCCAGAGCAGCCACCCCTTCCCCCCACCTTAGTTACAGTACTGGAATCCAGCCCCATGAACTGACATGGTAATTTAGATCATTGTTTAATGTGACTTTTTGCTAATAAAAACAAGAATGCCACAGTTACTTGTAGACGTAACCAGGATTTGTAGAGTTTGTTTCACATTACTTCTCTGTAGTGATTGTTTTGGTGACTCCTGAACTTATTTTTGCATGCAATATTGAGCAGATGGTGCACAGAGTTAAGGTGCTTTACAGCCATGTACCTGTAATATATAATATGTTCCTGCATTTGAAAGGAGATTTATGAAAGGAAGTTAATTTCTTTGCTTTTTTTTTTGTCCTGAGTACCTTGTGCACCTCCAGCTAACTGTTTGACACTTTCTACTCCCCCCATGGCTGGGACCACTTCCTCCTTAGGTGGATTGTAAGTCATTTTGATAAATGAAAATAACTTACAAAAAAAGAAATTGAAATGCATGGCAAGTTGAGAAGCAGAAAAGAGCAAAGCAGGGCAGAAATTCATTTTTTTTTTTATTTGCAATGTAATAAATTTAGTAAGCCAGCTTGGTGTTGTCTGTCATTGTATACTAATTCTATAATTATAATCAAAACCAAGAAAATGTAAAGGTGTTACTGCTCAATGCTAGGAGTCTAGACAAGAAACACCATTACCTACAAGCTCTCCTAACCATAGAGAATTCTGAAGTCTGTGCAGTCACTGAAACATTACAGAGAGCACCCCAGTAGTGCATGGCTACAATGCTTTCTACACATTTAGACCAGCTACTACACAGGCAGGGGCTAAAGTCGTGGGTGTCTCGATATACATCAAAAATAAATATACTTCAAGGCTGGTCAAACATGATGACACACTTGAGCTGCTCCATGTTCAAATCATCACAGACAAAATCCCATGCTACTTCCCTTCAACCTGTAAGTCCCCTCTATGTCCCAGGAAGTCCAAAATATATTTAAACGTACTGGAGACACTCACCATCCAACCTAATACCATTTTCATACATGACTTTAATTAACCTACTATTAACTGGGAATCATATAACACAATAAATGTGCAGGCACAGAAATTCATGCACTTTGTAAACACAAACTCCCTGGACCAGATTGTCAATACACTGACCAGGGGTGTAAACCTACTGGATATGGTCCTTACTATGGGAAAGTGCTGCACAGCTCCTAGTGTAATGTCCTATCTGGTAAGGTCATATCACAAAATAGTCTCCTTTGAAGTAAAAATAAAACCAGGAACTCTAGCTAACCCTGGAACATTCAGGAACTATTCTACAGCTAACCTCCTACTATGAATAGATAATCTAGCAAAATTTCAAGCCCCTCCAAACCCTGGAAACATTGATGCCTACTTGGAATTGTTCACAGAAACTTTATACAAGCATGTTGCATAGTTTCATAGTTTAGTACTAGGCTATCTGCCCTGGGGCATTTGTAAGCCTAGCCATAGTGATGTGGCTTTCGCCACCCCATGAAATGGTACAAAAATGCACAGAATAGATTTAGAATACTGTGCCTCTGTCTAGTAGTGACACAGTGAAGGTCCCCTTATATAATAGAATTAGCTTACTGTGCCCCTGTCTAGTAGTGACACAGATGTGACCCCTGGGGTAAACTTACAATCTCCCATCCACTCATCAAGATTTCTCTTGAAGAGAGTCAGTGAGGGGCTCCGCCTAACATGAACTGGGATCTTGTTCCAGAGCATGGGAAGCCTCTGGGTTATGAATCTATCCCTCCAGCATGTCCTATTCATACTTGTGCCGAGGTTTAAATCTTTAGCTCTCGTGGTCCTGATGGATTTGGATTTTTTGAGGTGGAGCATGTCCATCAGTTCCTGATTGGACATGGCCTTGTACATCAGGCAGAGATCACCTCTGAGCAGGCGGCATGCTACTGAATAGAGCTGGAGTTTCTTTAGTCTGTCAGAATAAGACATATGTTGGAGACCCTTGATCCTCTTGGTGAGGTACTTTTGTGGTCTCTCCAGCTGTTGCAAATGCCAGGTGAGGTACATACCAAATGGGGCATTGTACTCAATCATGGGTCTGATGAGGGAGGAGTATAGGGGTACAATGACATCCTTGGATCTGGATGTGAATCCCTTCATGATAAGGTGTGCAAGGTAGAATGTTTTTCTAACCACTTTGGCAACGTGGGTGTCAAATGAGAGGTCGCTGTCGACTTGGGTCCCTAGGTCTCTGATTACTTTTTCCGTACTCAGTGGGTTGCTGTCTATGTGATAATTTGTGGGTACTTTGTTTTTCCCAAAGGGGATGACTATACATTTTTGGCATTTAGTTTAAGGCCATGACTCCGGCACCAGTTGTCCGTTTCTGTGAGGCCTTTTTGTAGGATGTATGTGTTCGCTGGTGTATCGACTATGGCGCCTAATTTGCAGTCATCTGTGAACTTTGTCAGCCACAACCCTCCCATGTTTGCTTTAACATCTGAGAAATAAATGCCGAACAAGAGGGGTCCCAGGACAGATCCCTGTGGGACACCACTTGTGACTGACTTTGAGTCTGACATTGCTCCAGCGATTTTAACTTTATGGGTTCTGTCCTTTAGCCAGTTTGCAACCCATCTAGTGACATAAGGGTTTACATTTAAGCTGTTGAGCTTATCTATGATGCCTGAGTGGGGTATTGTGTCGAAGGCCTTAGCCAAGTCCAGGTAGGCTGTATGGACTGCTTTGCCCTCATCAATGGCTCTAGTTACTGTTTCAAAAAAGTCAACCAAGTTCAAAAGGCAGGATCTGCCCTTTACAAAGCAGAACTGGGTGGGGTCAAGTGTCTGTACGTCCCCAATGTCTCTGTTTATGAGTTCCATAATGATTCTTTCCATAGCTTTGCAGACCAGGCTGGTTAAGCTTATGGGGTGGTAGTTCCCAGGGTCTGTAGAGGTACCCCCTTTGTGGAGTGGGACCACTGTTGCTGTACACCAGTGTTCAGGTACATATCCTGTAGTAAGGCTAAGGTTAAATAGCATTTTTATGTGCAGGTTTAGCTCCTCTTGGAGTTCACGTAGCACGCAACCCAGGATACCATCAGGTCCCATTGATGCTGTGTTTTTAGCTTTGTTGAGGGCGGTTCTCACTTGGACATCTGAGATGACAGGGAGATTACATTCAGCTGGGATAAGTATTTCTTCTTTTGGGGGTGAGGGAGGTGAGAAATTTGCACTGAACCTGTCAGCCAGAATGTTGGCAATATCTGTGGGTTCAGTGTATTGTTTGTTGTTGTGAACTAACTCTGAGCATATCTGAGGGTTTCCGCCCAGGTTTCTAACATAGCTGAAGAAGGCTTTGTAGTTATCTTTAGTGTCCTTAGCGATTTTTCTCTCAAAGTTGGCCTTGGATGTTTTTATGAGAGAACGTAGTTTTCTGCTAGTTTCATAGAGGCAGCTGTACCTACCAGGAATAAGCACAGAAGTAATAAAAAAAACAAGCCACCTTGATGGAATCACAACATCAATAAGCTGTATAACAGAAGGAAGAAAATCACGGCAAACATTAGGAGGTGTAGCACCCAGCAGGATAAAAGCATGTTCATCAAACTGAACAAATAACTGAGTGGACAAATACAGTATACAAAAGCCAAATTTGAGGTACAACTGTCCTCCCAGGCCAAGGACAACCACAAGGCATTCTTTAGCTATGTCCACAACCTCAAAGGCAATACAAAATTGTTTGCAGAGCTCATTATTAATGGACACCCCTACACTGACCCAGAAGATATAGCAAACCTACTAGTAGGCACATTCAGCTCTAATTTTACCCCTCTCTACCCCAGCCTCCCCATCAGGAAATGCCATCAAATATAACTCCCATAAATATCACTAGAGAACAGCTCCTCGGTGTTCTCTCTATGGCCAAGAACACTGCAACAGTGACCCGACAATATCCCAGGCCTCCTTCTAAATAACATGAAATGTAACCTATAGGGTCCTCTAGAATTACTATTTAACCATAGCTTCTAAATGCACTTTGTGCCTCATAAATGAAAAAATGGCACCATCTTTCCTCTGCACAAAGGTGAGCCATCTACGGATCCAGGAAACTACTGACCCATAAGTCTCACTAGTCTTGTATGCAAAGCCATGGAAAGAATTTCCATGGAAATGATCAAGAATGTCATATGAATACTACAGACACTGAATCCAAGCCAGTTTGGTTTAGTCAAAGGCATATCATGCCTACTCAACCTGGTGGGCCTCTTTGAAAAGGTTGTTAAAGCAATATGTGAAGGCAAAATAGTTCACATTGCCTGTATTACCCTGGCCAAGACATTTGACACAGTAGTCTGCCAGGTATTGTTGACAAACTCAAGGGGGTTAGGTATAAACTCTTATGTCACCAGGGAAATAACCAGCTGGCCAATAGACAGGACCTAGGAAGTTGGAATTGGGAAATCCACCTTTACAAAGAGGCCAGTCACCAGTGGAGCCCTTCAGGATAGGTCCTGGAACCACTTCTTTTTAGAATCAACTTCTGTAAAGTAAAATCCAATGTCAAGAGTTGCTGGCTGATAATATTTGCAGAGGATTTCAAATTAGGAGCAGTTACAGAATCCCCACCAACATTAATGTTCTCCAAAAAGGGCTAATACAGATAAATTGCTAGTGTCAGAGCAATGGACTAAAACTAAATGACAAGAAATGCATAATAGTATCCTTTGAGAAGTCAACCACCCCTGGTAAATACCATATTAAAAACACACCCCTTAAGAGTCCATCCCATAGTCAGGGACTTGATGACACATATAGATAGTAGTCTAGCCTTTAACACATGTTCACAATAGTGAGGAAATAATTCGATCTTGTGCAATGGTTAAACAAAGGTATGGCATCTAGGTCCAAAGAGGTCATTGTTCAACTGTATTTGGCACTTATTAGATCTATCTGTGAGTACAGTGCCCCATTAGGTATATATCTAACCAGGCACATCCAACAATTTACAGTGGTTGTTCACTTAAAGAATATAGGGAGTAAATAACATGCTCTTTGTACTGCCTGAAAGCCATATCCTTGTATTTTGTCTCCTACAGGCTGTTGGGGGGGGTATCTATATTTGGCAAACAAGGCATTATCAGACCCCATTCTGATGGGCCTCCTACATACCTGCAAAACAAAAAGCACCAGAATTATCACTTCAAAAGACTTAATCCTTGCCTGTGATATAAATAGGACCTGCTGGACAGACAGGTATGTGCCCATTAGCTACCCCTTCTCTGAAACAGACTCCACATTCATGTGAAGCAGAGTTCCTCCCTAACCAAATTCAAGTGTAACTTGGGCAACTGAATGGAGAAGAAAACTTCACCCCTGCTTTGGCACCTATGTCTCTAATGGACATGGGCAGCCTGTAAATGATTCATCTCCCAAGCCCCTGTTTATACCTACCAAGGATACCAGAACTTGTCAGAGATTTCAGATGTGTGGGTTCAGTGGTTATTGACCTACTACACACCTATAAACCTATGAACATATAAATACAGACACAAAAGACTTCTAGACTTGTTTTACATTTTTAACTGTAAACCCTTCTTGACTTTTTTATTCGTCTTAGGCATTATGTAATGATTTAACCTATATTCTCACCAGGTGTGCCACATAATGTTGAACCCTCCCAAATCCCAGACTCACCAGAATTTCTTTATTAGTCAGTTGCTCATTTTAAAGCAATTACATCATCCACATTGCATGTAGGTTCTTATGGCTTCCCACTAAGTAGAATTTTACAGCTACTTCCTCTTGTAGATTTTGAACATGAGGCATAATGGACAATGTGATATAATGTAATTTGAGACCAGAACACTTTGAGATTAAGATAATCACGCTTGCTTTGGCATGTGCAAACTTAACTTCTTGGATTATCCAGGTGAGCCCTTTTGAAGTAAATGCAGTTCTCATCCAGCTCCTATGTGTGTCCATTTGTTAATTTAGGTACAACCCCTTTTTCAAAGTCTCTCATTACTTTATTTAGTATCAGAAGAATTAAACTGCAATTGTGACTCCAAATAAAACATCTAGTCACATTTAAAAAAATAAAATAAAATAACAGAACCATGAACAATATCATTCTAAAATACATGTCATCCATACTCAAGACATCCAAGAAGCTGAGATATTTAATGCCAAATGAGGAAAAAAATTATACTGTTAGTAATCATCAAAAACAGCAAATATGAAAGTTTAAAGGAAAGTCAAAAAGGGAATAGAAGAATGTCTTCAGTAAAATTTTGAAATATAAACATACGTCTTAAACCTACCAATTCAGCTCAGTTGAGAAGGGAGTCTAGCAGAAAATTGAAGAGTTTTGGTAAAGTATTTTGAATGATTCAGTACTGTATCTTGAATAAAAACATAAATGAACAAAATAACAAGTTACATCTTTTGTATATAAAATGGAGTAAATCATTACAGTTTAAATTTTCACTTATTAAGGAAGACAAATAAATAGATCTAACAGAAAGTAAGGAAAGATTTAAGTAATACTTTGAAAAACAAAAACAACTTTACATATATAAGCCATTTGTATTTCACAAGAACCAGTGACAAACAGAAACAACAATGTCATATGTGATACCACTGAAGCACAGAGCAAAGGACTATGAACTTGGTGAATTACAGGAATTGTTTATAAAATGTAGAATTATGTGTCATTAGTTGTGACAAAGCGAGCAGTAAGGTTTTGTTTGGCAATGATTTTAAGTTTGAAAATATTATTGATATATGTAGAGGTAGTAAAATTAAAGTTTAAAAATTAGAGAATTAGCTGAGAAGATAATATTGCAAAATTCAAAACAAATGAAAATACTGTTAAAGTGGTATGGGGCCACTTAAACAATAAAGAGATCGGAAGTTCCAGGAAGTTACACAGAGCATACAAAACAAAAGTAAAAAGATTAGGATGACATATGAAAAAAAGACAACAGTACAAAGTGTACAGTTATAGGTATTAGGACAGAACTTGACCTTTAACCAGTAATGCTACATGAAAATATGGAGTTCTGAATAATTTCTCAAAGATATGTAATGCAAATATTAACAGCGATAACAGTAAAAAATACTATTATGTACTCATCCAAAAGCAGTGCATGTTCAAACTTAGAGAATGAATTGATGGTTGATATCACTGAATTTCACTCTCTGAATATCTCTATCCCTAAGAGACTTGAATGTTGTAAAAATAAAAAAAAAAAACACTGGATTAAGAGACTGTCAGTAAATGACCAATGTTCAAGCTTGATTCAGGTGCTGAATGCATCACCCTGAATGAGAAAGTCAAATAAGTTCCTCTTTTACATCAATCGAATGCTCTGGTAGGTAAAAATCAAGAAAATAATAATGATAATTTATCACAGTAATTTGTGATTGAATTTAGTAGAGAAATGTACTCCCTAAAAAAGGTGATCAACATTCATTGGAATACAGTTTTGGGGACTTTGGGATTATTAAATCAGTTTGGGCAACATCCCAAGTTTCTATATAAAATAGTAGAAATCTAAAGATTATTTTTGAAAAGAATAAGGCTTTATATGTAATTCCTGTTAGAAATATAGGGATGAACTGTTGTAGTGAGTGTAAACAGTGTAGATATATTTTACAGGAATGCATTTCCTTGTTCCTGGGTACTCAAAGTTAATTTCTGTTAGAGGTGATTATAACTGCATTACTAAAGGTATTGCTTATATTGCATTTTGCTTGTCTTGCCCAGCTTTTTATGTCAGCAAGACAGTTGTACTTTTGAAAGTCAGGATATAGCAACATATTTTTGCAATCAGTAAAGCAAATAATGTTAATGCTTTATCTAAGCACTCTGGTCAATGTAAGGAATTTAGAAAGTTTGCTTTTAATGTACTTGAAAAAGTGTCATGCCCCATTAGGGGTGGTGACTGGAAATTGTTACTAGAACAGAGGGAGCTTTACTGGCAGTTGTTATTAAATACTAGCATCCCACCAGGAATAGTTTAGTTAATTTCAATCAAACCTATTTTAAAAGTTAAAGCTGCAAGTGTATAATTTATAATATTGTTATGGTTGATTTTATATTGATTTTTGTATATTGTCATTTGGTATTCCTGTTTTTATTGTTCTTGTCCATAGAGAAGGGTCTATGTATTGCCTACATTTTTTTTTATGTATGCATCTCTTTAAATACTTTTTACTGGTTGGTGCCTTCAAGGGTTTTTAAATGGAGGAAGTGAACAGTTACTTTGTCTCTGAGGAAGTCCCATGTAACTTGGAATGAAAGCACTTAATATTTAATACATTTCTCGTTTGTGACATTTGGTGTGGCATTGTTTTATCAGATTTATGTTCTGATAGTATGCCATTTTGTAGTGTTTGGTTATTCTCTTTTTTTCTTACAGTAATAAAATTCAGTCCTTTCAAGTACTGTTTTGATTTCTTCCTTTTAGAGTGACCATGTTTTCTACCTCTTTTATTGGAAACATTATGCCATTTTCTACAGACTTCATGCTTTCTCATTAAACTATGTTATTATTCCCTGTAATATGTATACTACATAATAAAACAGTTTCCTTTTGAATATATATTCTCATTTCATTATAGACTTTAATCAATTTATATTCCTTCTTGGTTATTTGATGGGAAATTCTTCCTTGCTTTTTTTTTAAATGTGCTCTGAATCCTCAGATCACTGAATACTTGTACCCTGAATTCCAAAGTTGTTACTGGTAGTATCATGTTTAATAGGTGTTGAATCATCTTTACTGACAGTGGACACTTAATTTCCTAAACGTGTTCTATTTGCACAAGTGCAATAGTCAGCAGTAAGTGTAGATATATTATTAATAATAGTAAGTAAATCATACAAATTTAGACATAAGGAACACAGGTCTTCAATGTTATCAGGTGTTACCTTTATACATAGATAGTATTTAAACACTAAGCAAGATACTTGTGCTTTAACAAATCATTAATGGCATAGTCATTCTCACCTGCAAACAAAGAATTGTAAAAGAAAAGAATAATTAAAATAATTTACAACAGATTTAAAAAGAAATAAAATGATTAGTAATTTAAGTCAAATTGTATGAGGAAATCACACAAACAATATGCAACTAAATATTAAATGGAGTGTTTTTACTCCTTGCTTTTCACTAAATATTAAATTTCGTTGAAAGGTAAATTAAAAATGCTGGTTACTGCCACAGCACACTTGCTTATAAAAAAGATAAGTAAATGGATAAATAACTCAAGCAAGCGTTGACAGAGTGAGAAATAACCTTCTATGTGTAAAAAATCCAAGTAATCCGGTCTTCTGAGACAAATAATTCAGTTTATTACACAGATAAACCACGATAAGCGCTTTCACTAACTAGTAGCTTCTTCAGATCACAAACAGGAAGCACAGGAACCATGTGCTTTAAATATCTGCATGTTAATTAATCAACCAACTTTTAAAGCAGAAGCGCCATAAAACCTAAAAACTAAATATATAAACATAAAATCATCTCAAGATGCAACAGAAATAAACAATGGTGTATGCATATTACTTTTAAAAAATCATACCGAAGATAGAGAAAGTAGGTGGATTATTTTGCTGAGAGCTGATAAAGGTCATGGTTTAAATGAAAGGGCATCTATCAGACCACACCTAAAGAAACGTAGGCACACTAAGTTCTGAACTTTTTAAGAATTCAATGTGCTCTGATATTTGTTCCCATACATATACATATACATACATATATCACATTTTTGGGTAATTTATTCATTTTATATTGTAATACTGTTAATGTTAATGGTTTTAGCTTCATTTTTAGACAATAACTTATTTATTTATTCATTTATTTATTTATATTTTTGTACACATTCATTCATTCTTTTATATTTAGATACATATATTTATTAAGACACTACATTTATATACACATTTTTATACATATGCAGATATACATCTTTGTTTATGCACTGACCTTATTATACCAAGTATCACTTTGGTTGATAATAGTTCTTCGACTTGTATATGGTTTCATGTTTTGATGGCATCTACTATGTATAGTTTCTAAGTTGCCTCGTATTATTAATAATATGACTATCACATGCAGTTATGTATTAGGCTGTATACACTTTCGTACTTGATAGTATGCTGCTCACAACATGTTCTTATATTTACTTCAATTTTATTGTTTCTTATGGAATGAAGTTATTTTAATTTTTAAAAGTAATATGCATACACCATTGTTTATTTCTGTTGCATCTTGAGATGATTTTATGTTTATATATTTAGTTTTTAGGTTTTATGGCGCTTCTGCTTTAAAAGTTGGTTGATTAATTAACATGCAGATATTTAAAGCACATGGTTCCTGTGCTTCCTGTTTGTGATCTGAAGAAGCTACTAGTTAGTGAAAGCGCTTATCGTGGTTTATCTGTGTAATAAACTGAATTATTTGTCTCAGAAGACCGGATTACTTGGATTTTTTACACATAGAAGGTTATTTCTCACTCTGTCAACGCTTGCTTGAGTTATTTATCCATTTAAATATTAAATTTACTTTTTACAATTTATTCATTTTATATTGTAATACTGTTAATGTTAATGGTTTTAGCTTCATTTTTAGACAATAACTTATTTATTTATTCATTTATTTACAATAAGAAGTAATTCATAATGTCAGCAGTCTGACCTACAGTTTCAATTGTGCCAGTGACACTAAAATCCTTGATATTGTTTACTTTATTGAAGTTAAATGTCATTAGAACAGTAAAAACTCAGAAAAAAAAATAAAATATAAATCAAAATAAATATTTTCCTATCTGGCAGTTACAGAATAAATCACAAACCAGCACTAGATTGTTTTAAATTGCTCTGGATTTTCATGTCTGACTAGGCTCCTTGGGCTGGCTAGAGTTTGCCTGACTAAAATTTATTCATTTCTAACAACAAATGGTGAAAATTAGAGCTACAAAATAAATAAATCAAAATAAATGCTCCTGTTTACAAGCTATCCCTTTTGTCCTACAAACAACAAACAGCAAAAAGCAGAGGTACAAAAATAAAATATAAATTAAAATAAATTTCTTAGCAATCAGTTGCACAATAAATCACAAACCCTCAAAGGAATGTTTCAGATAAGTTCTGGATTCACTATAACAGGGGACTCAAACTCCCAACTCTCAGGCCAGATGCAGCCCATGAGCACCTTAAATTTAACCCACAAATGTTTGTCTGCAAATATTTGTAATCTGGACTGCAAATTGTTTTTAATTATTTATATGTAAAAATTTTAAAAAAAAGTCCAGTTTATGATATGAACTACATTGACAAATACATGTCTTTGAGGCATGGGCCATTTGTAATGTAGCAGCTTCTTTATACCTTTAGCTGCAGAGCCAATAAGAAAGAGAGAGACTTCCTGGAACACACAACAGACCAGTAGTAGAAGTGCATGGATTCTAATTGCTTCTTCTATTTGATCTGTTTTAAATTCATGGAAACCTTAGGTAACCTGCACCTACAAGGTGGAAGATACATATCCCATGTCACTTAGCTCTGCAAAAATAGTAGATTTGCATATTAATAACATTACTTCCTATCCACTCATGATACAACAAATGAGTATTGCACTCATTATCATCAATAATAAAATGCTTTAGCTGTGATCAGTGCAGGGATGTAGCCACATCTTTCAAATTGTACTCTGTAGTTCCGATCTTCTACCAATCCCTATATATATATGTTGGTCCATGGTTGGCATTGAGTGAACTGGAGCTCTAGGCAATGTACTTCGTAGTAACCCCCACTGACCTCCAGTGTCAACCCTGTTTTGATTGCATCTTTTTTTAACCTTGTTTTGCTCTTTATCTTTTTCCTACATCCTTTCAACTCACACTAACTGGCCAAAACTTCACTATAACATCTGTGGATTAAATAATCAAATTAAGTGGGTTAGCAGCCTCCTAGGATCCGCTGGCTTCTAAATGCTCTGGAATGCAGTTTAGATCTTTTTTTCACAACCTTGATCTAATAATGACCTAAATAAAAATCATGACTAATAAAAAAAATTCAGTTTTATCTTCTTCCTTTCAAGGGAAAAACAGTTTGTATCCTAGGCTTAATATTCAGCACTGAAAAAACAGTAGCTCCCATTAAACATTGAACAAAAATTCTTGTGAGTATACACAGATCATATATAGACACACATACACTGCTCCAACAAGCCAGGTCTATCATAGAATGCAAACACACACACACACACACACACACACACACACACACACACACACACATTGCTTGCTTGCCTGTAGGCAAACTGGAAGAAGTCCTATACATTATCATGTTTTTGTTTTTCCTTGGGGGGGTGGAGTAAACCAGAACACATGGATAATCCCACACAGAAACAGGGAGGATATGCAGACTCCACAGAAGGTGCCACAACCACTGTGCCAGTGATCAGTTGCATCCATATACATCCTGCTCTAGCCTTACAATCAAAGATAGTAACATAGTACGAAGAATAACAACAAGGCAGGCAAACCAGTGACTTTTGCTAAACGTAGTAAGCAGTCCAACATATGTTCAATACACCCAAATCACGAATACTAATGCTCCAAGTCTTCTGGCAAAAAGTCTTTATTACAGATATATGAACAGCAGGTAAGCGCTTTCACCGATGTGGCTTCTTCAGACCTATCAGTTAGTTAATACACTTCTCATTTAAATACATCACTAGGCGGGAAAACTCTCATTCACAATTCTTTCATTTAAAATTTAAAGATACAAGATAATTTAAAAACTTATTCAAATCTAAGAGAGCAAGAATAACAGAATAAAATAAAATCAGTCAACAATAATAAATATATATCACAACTAATGACTATGCACAATAAAATAACTATTCTAAGAATACTTGGAATTATAAAAATAAAATGAATAAATAGCTACTACAATTTCATATTTAGCAATAACATATGCATAAATCTCAGATATGTAAACAGTATATAGTATATAATATATTTCATTTAAGATAGAATGTGTAAATTGTACACTATCTATTCAATTTCCTAGATCTTAAAAAAGGTTTAACTGAGACCATAGCATTTAAGCCAGGTGGGCTATCAGACCTAAGTCTGATAATCCAGCTGGCTTCCCTGGTCTCAGTAAATGTCCTAATATCTCCCCCTCTTGGTCCCGGTTTGATGTTTTCTATTATCAAAAACTTAAATGTGTGCTTTTCTCCTTTTTCCATTATATGTCTAGCTAATGCGTTCGTCTTAAGACCAATCCTAATGTTATAGACATGTTCACGTATTCGGTCCCTAAGCTTCCTGTTGGTCTTTCCAACATAGAACGCCTGACATTCTATGCAGGAAGCTAGGTAAACTACATTGGATGACTGGCAGGTACCCGTTACTTTAAAACAATATTCTCGTTGACTAACTGGTTGTCTGAAAAAATTATCCACATTAATATAATTGCAGAAATTACACCCATTACACTTCATTGTTCCATAATCTACCTCCTCCACACTGTGTCCGCACTCTGATGGATAACATAATAGTCTTCTAAGACTTTTTTTATTCCTGTATATAAATCTAGGGGCCTCTCCCACGATATCTTTTATGGTATCATCTATAGTTAAGACATCTCAGCACCCTCTAATAACATCCTTGATGTTTCCTACATCACTGGTGAAGTATAGAGAGCAAGCCATACCAAAGTCCACCCCTTGGCTTCTCATACTTGTTGATATTCGTGCTGAATCATAACACTCTACTCCATTACATCTGCCAAAATAGGGAGCTGCTCTGTTATTTCTTAACATATGCATCTCAGAAAATCCTCTAGAAATGTCTGAAGCTGAATATCCTCTAGATAGAAATCTATCTTTTAAATCATTGGTCTCATGTTCAAATCCCATATCTGTCTGATTATATCTAGATATACGCATTGCCTGTCCTTTCACAATGTTTTGGTAGACGTAGCCAGGATGCATACTTGTCCTGTGTAAGAGGGCATTTTTGTGACAATCCTTTCTATACACGCCTGTGTTAACCATCCCATTAGGAAGCTTCTCTACATATATGTCTAAGAATGGCAACCTGGTACTGGACCTACTAGAATTGACCTCTTCAAATAGAATAGTCAACTCACTCAGGCTACCTGTCCAAATCAAGAACAAATCGTCCACGAAACGTCTAAAAAATGGAACATATTTTTTAAACAAATCTAGACCAAGTATATGGATGTTTTCCCATTCAGCCATGAATAGGTTGGCGTAGCTATTGGCACAAGAAGTGCCCATAAATGAAATATATTATATACTATATACTGTTTACATATCTGAGATTTATGCATATGTTATTGCTAAATATGAAATTGTAGTAGCTATTTATTCATTTTATTTTTATAATTCCAAGTATTCTTAGAATAGTTATTTTATTGTGCATAGTCATTAGTTGTGATATATATTTATTATTGTTGACTGATTTTATTTTATTCTGTTATTCTTGCTCTCTTAGATTTGAATAAGTTTTTAAATTATCTTGTATCTTTAAATTTTAAATGAAAGAATTGTGAATGAGAGTTTTCCCGCCTAGTGATGTATTTAAATGAGAAGTGTATTAACTAACTGATAGGTCTGAAGAAGCCACATCGGTGAAAGCGCTTACCTGCTGTTCATATATCTGTAATAAAGACTTTTTGCCAGAAGACTTGGAGCATTAGTATTCGTGATTTGGGTGTATTGAACATATGTTGGACTGCTTACTACGTTTAGCGAAAGTCACTGGTTTGCCTGCCTTGTTGTTATTCTTCGTTTTTATCTTTTTGCTGATTAGAAGGGAGGCATTTGCCCCGTTGTGGCACTCATTGGACTGTTATTTTTTTGATTACTATTGCCGGTGCACTAACGGGGACATGACAGACGCTGCTGGAGCCGTTTCGGCTATTGAGCTTCCGTATACCTTGAAAGAACCAGAGATGACGTCGAAATCAGTGCGACCTGCTGTGGAGAAGTTCCAAGAAATGGTTGCCTCAGTATACAATCCACTAACTTTGTACCATGCGGAATTTGATGTCTCGGAAGAAGGGAGAGAGGAGATTATAGACCGAGAAGCGCTGAGAAGCTCGTTGGAGAGACTCGAAGGAGATTTATATAAGTTGAAACGTATGCAGACGCAAAGGCAACACTTTGACGTCTGCCTACAGCGTAAAATTATACCGAGAGGGTTAAGGATGCTAAAGATGCCTACTACTGGCACCCTTTATCCGGAACTTTTATACAGATGGCAATAACTTAATATCCAGGTAAGCTTGAGCTACATGGAGTTGCTCAATGATTTTTTTAAGCCGTTAGAAGATTCCTTAAAAAATGCAGTAATTCAACAACAGCAAGAATTGTTTGAAAGCTTTCCTGACAATATTCTTAATGAGCACTTTGACAAGCTTCTAGATAGCGTTTCTCAATATGAGAAACGCTTATTGGATCAGAAAAGATCCAAACTTAATAGAGACATTCAGGACTTTTGTAAAGGTAATATCTTCACTTGGCCGAGAAATGAGGGCAGAAGCGCTGCAGCTCCAATGGGAACTGTTTCCAGAGACATTAATTTAACCAATAAATCTAGCTTGAATGATTTGTCAACTACTATGAGTAACAATGTATTAGATAAAGCTCATATGAATGCGAATGCACATAACCCTGTTAATAGCAACACAGTAGAGCACAATACTGATGTTAGTGCAAATATGAGCGTAAATAGTAGTGTGAATAGCAATAGAAATGGATGTGTTATTAATGAAGAAATGATTAATGTTATTTCACCAGTCCAGTCAGTGGACACAAATCAATTCAATAAAGAGAATTACCCACCAGGAGCAGGTAGGGGAAACAATAAAGTTAATGAAGCTATAGTACGTAAGAAAATACCCCAAGGAAACATGGGGAATAGTAATAGAGGGAAGAACTATAACAGTAACAGTGGAGAAGGTATCGTAGAGGTCCATAGCTTTGATATAGCACACCCTTTCCCCATTCGAGTAGACAGACAAGAGGGGAGGACACGCTCAGTAAGCAGAGGAAGGCAGAAGCGAAAACACTCTGCAGAGAGATACACCAACCACAATATAAAGAATATGTGGGAAGGGAAGGTGAACAATTAGTTTTTAACATTTCAAAACATGTCTTGACATCAGATGAAATGATGGTGTTAAATAAAGGTCTTTCTTTTATTCCAACTAGGACTAGTAACTATGAAGAGACTATTAGAGATTTTAAGTTATTTATCCGTAATTTGTCCCTTAAGATATTCTTTAATGGACAAAGTTGTCCAACACAGAATAATTTTAAGAAACCCAGTGAATTTGTAGCTCCATTACATCCGTTAGTATTGACATACAGTAAATTAGTAGAGAAAGAGTTGTCTAAGTTATATGAGAATGGAACTCATAAGAAGATTAAGAATAGACATAATTTGTCCTATGAGCAGAGAGCTTCATTGAAGAAACTTATGAATGATCAGACACTAATCATTAGACCTGCTGATAAGGGGGGAGGGGTAGTATTAATGGATAGGGAACAATATGTGAATGGAATGAGAGAAATGCTGTCAGATGATGTGCATTATACGCAGATAGAAAAGGCTATTGCTGATAGTATTATTAATAGAATTCAGCATGACTTACGAGAAATGCAACAAGCTAATACTATAGATTTACAACTATATGATTATATGTGTGTAAAGTATCCCCTCATACCTGTTCTTCATGGACTTCCCAAGATCCATAAAAGCTTACTAAACCCCCCTTACAGACCAATAGTAGCAGGCAGAGGGTGGTCTACCGAACCACTATCTATTTACGTGGAAAGTCAATTAAGACCTTTATTAGATAAGAACGCGTACATTTTAAGAGATACAAAACAATTCCTTATAGATTTATATGAATCCTTAAGTGAGATGCCAATGAATAGTGAATTTGTCTTTGTTACTATGGACGTGCAATCTCTTTTTACTGTTATCCCTAACACGGATGGTATAGAGATGATTGGTAACTATTTGAGACGTAACTCTGAGATGACTGATAACAGGATTGGGCTAATTCAGTCCCTCCTTAGATTAATACTCGAATCTAATGTTTTTTATTTTGAGGGCGAGTATTATTTACAGAAGGATGGCGTAGCTATGGGCACTTCTTGTGCCAATAGCTACGCCAACCTATTCATGGCTGAATGGGAAAACATCCATATACTTGGTCTAGATTTGTTTAAAAAATATGTTCCATTTTTTAGACGTTTCGTGGACGATTTGTTCTTGATTTGGACAGGTAGCCTGAGTGAGTTGACTATTCTATTTGAAGAGGTCAATTCTAGTAGTGAATATTTAAAATTCACCTATGAATGGTCCAGTACCAGGTTGCCATTCTTAGACATATATGTAGAGAAGCTTCCTAATGGGATGGTTAACACAGGCGTGTATAGAAAGGATTGTCACAAAAATGCCCTCTTACACAGGACAAGTATGCATCCTGGCTACGTCTACCAAAACATTGTGAAAGGACAGGCAATGCGTATATCTAGATATAATCAGACAGATATGGGATTTGAACATGAGACCAATGATTTAAAAGATAGATTTCTATCTAGAGGATATTCAGCTTCAGACATTTCTAGAGGATTTTCTGAGATGCATATGTTAAATAACAGAGCAGCTCCCTATTTTGGCAGATGTAATGGAGTAGAGTGTTATGATTCAGCACGAATATCAACAAGTATGAGAAGCCAAGGGGTGGACTTTGGTATGGCTTGCTCTCTATACTTCACCAGTGATGTAGGAAACATCAAGGATGTTATTAGAGGGTGCTGGGATGTCTTAACTATAGATGATACCATAAAAGATATCGTGGGAGAGGCCCCTAGATTTATATACAGGAATAAAAAAAGTCTTAGAAGACTATTATGTTATCCATCAGAGTGCGGACACAGTGTGGAGGAGGTAGATTATGGAACAATGAAGTGTAATGGGTGTAATTTCTGCAATTATATTAATGTGGATAATTTTTTCAGACAACCAGTTAGTCAACGAGAATATTGTTTTAAAGTAACGGGTACCTGCCAGTCATCCAATGTAGTTTACCTAGCTTCCTGCATAGAATGTCAGGCGTTCTATGTTGGAAAGACCAACAGGAAGCTTAGGGACCGAATACGTGAACATGTCTATAACATTAGGATTGGTCTTAAGACGAACGCATTAGCTAGACATATAATGGAAAAAGGAGAAAAGCACACATTTAAGTTTTTGATAATAGAAAACATCAAACCGGGACCAAGAGGGGGAGATATTAGGACATTTACTGAGATTAGGAAGCCAGCTGGATTATCAGACTTAGGTCTGATAGCCCACCTGGCTTAAATGCTATGGTCTCAGTTAAACCTTTTTTAAGATCTAGGAAATTGAATAGATAGTGTACAATTTACACATTCTATCTTAAATGAAATATATTATATACTATATACTGTTTACATATCTGAGATTTATGCATATGTTATTGCTAAATATGAAATTGTAGTAGCTATTTATTCATTTTATTTTTATAATTCCAAGTATTCTTAGAATAGTTATTTTATTGTGCATAGTCATTAGTTGTGATATATATTTATTATTGTTGACTGATTTTATTTTATTCTGTTATTCTTGCTCTCTTAGATTTGAATAAGTTTTTAAATTATCTTGTATCTTTAAATTTTAAATGAAAGAATTGTGAATGAGAGTTTTCCCGCCTAGTGATGTATTTAAATGAGAAGTGTATTAACTAACTGATAGGTCTGAAGAAGCCACATCGGTGAAAGCGCTTACCTGCTGTTCATATATCTGTAATAAAGACTTTTTGCCAGAAGACTTGGAGCATTAGTATTCGTGATTTGGGTGTATTGAACATATGTTGGACTGCTTACTACGTTTAGCGAAAGTCACTGGTTTGCCTGCCTTGTTGTTATTCTTCGTTTTTATCTTTTTGCTGATTAGAAGGGAGGCATTTGCCCCGTTGTGGCACTCATTGGACTGTTATTTTTTATAGTAACATAGTACATGCAATGCTGATGTTTGACTGTGATCTAAAGTAAAATAAATTATGGCTAATTTTAAACAATCTGCAACTCCCCCCCTACACACACACACACACACACACACACACACACACACACACACACACACACACACACACACACACACACACTCACAAGCATAAGCCATAGCAATACTAGTCTTACATTAAATTTAGCAAATGGTGTACATTGTGTAACACTATTCTTGACTATTGTTTAACGATGTTCAAACAGTAGTGGATGTGAGTCACTTTACAGTTATAGCCACTTTAGCGCTCAGCCTCTTTGGTAAAGAATCAGGGACAAAGCCAAAACATAATGGAGGGAGAAGGCCCAAAATCAGGAACAGACTTAAATATTGTTATTATATGTTATAAAAGTTCTGTTACTAGAATAATAGGTTTTGCATTTTCATACATTTTCTAAAATGTAAATGTCTGTCATTATTCAGTAATTGCAAACCTTGCTGACTTGTGAAAAAATCATAAACTTTATGAAGGTCAAGTCAAAGATATCAGGAGAAGTGGATATAGTCTGTGAAATCAGAAACAGTTAAGAGCTGAACATGCGTATGTCCTTTAGATGTTTGTCTGTGATAAAACAGTTCCCATTTATTGTATTTCAACTCAACACATTAAATTATTCTAAGTTGCTTCACACAAATCACATTAGTTCGACAAAGCCATAATGCTGAAACATCAGTTAAGTCATTTTCCTTCATAGACAGCCCCAATAATTATAGCTACTTTATCTATGTAGATTTCAGATTCAAACTCTTATTAATAACTAACTAAATAAATGAATACAAAAATAAAATAAGGGAAACCAGTTTGCACTGCTAGCCATTAACTGCCTGTATTTGATTCCATGTCAGGTTAAAAAAATGCAAAAAAGAAAAAGAATAGTGTAATGTGAATAAATAAAACATATTAAAGTAAAGGTAACTTATTTTTATATTCTGTAATTCTGAGTCCTTAGAGATGTACTGAAGTGTGTTCTTAACTGCAGCCCTGAGATGAAATTATTTTCCTGTTATTCTTACAGATAGCAAAGTAGATGGCATATGTTTTCTGTCTGTCTAAAGGCAAATTCTATAGTTGTGATACTAAATCAAATTAAGGGACTAAATACCTATGTGAAGTATCATAAAGATGTCAGTGGGGCCAATGCCACATCCTAATAAAGTTTTCTCAAGTACAAAAGGTCACTGTAAAATAATAAACAGCGAAAGATGTGAATCAGATGCATCTTTCCTTACTTTTCATGCAAACAGTATTAGTAGTTGCAAGATCCTGATTTGTTAAAATGTTATCATACCTCGTGTGCCTCATGTTGTGCCTAATTTCTTTTAAGGTATAAAAGGGTTGTCTTTCATTTAATTCTTTGGGATCATGTTAGAAAATTATCGATCCACCACATGAGTTGTGATTTAGAATAAATATTATGTTTGCATAGCCAGATATTCTGTCTGTTTGTCTTTGCAATATTTCTTACCTTGTCAGGTGGTGCCTTGATGGATTTAAACCAAGGTCTCAGCAGCATCTGGTTGTCCTAAGTGCAAAAAGTTTCTTGACAAAAAAAGGGCACACCCGTGAATAAGTATTTAGCTTACACCTCAGGTTTCCATTGTACTTTGACTCTCAGACTGCTGCTCTTATCTGACTGTACAAATGTTTTAAGTAAATGGGTATTATAGTTTAAGGTTTAAGGATTTTGTCATACTTTACCTGCAACAAAATAAGGAAAAAATGAGATGAAAGAAAGAAAAAATATAAATCTGCATGCAACCAAGGTTTAAAGCATGCAAGTACAACATTAGAGTTTAGTCATAGCATGGCGGTCTTGGTTATAAGGCAGAGAGAAGTTTGTCTTACCTATGTTGTGTTAGTTTGTGAGAGTTAGAGTGGAGAAAAAAAAGAGACATGGGAAGTAAGATTCCTATGCTTCCTAAGGGTACTCTAGCATGCAAGTTTCAGTTATTCGGATAAGTGATAGGACCTTCCAAAGGGAGATTCCGCTTTACAATTTCCACCCACTTTCTTGGAAGGTGACATTCATCTACCTGCTACTGTACCTTCTGCTGATAGAAGCAGTCCCAAGAAAGAGGCAATGGAAGAAAAAGGAGAGAAAAATAAAGTAGGAATGAGCCAGGGAAAAGATATGACACAGCAACACCCTGATAATGCTCACTTCACACACTCAGGAGAAACATGGCATTCATGAGGAAATCTGTTATGTAAACTAGGATGTACCATCTACTGTACCCCTGAGTTAATGTATTTGGATTTCCCTGGTGAGGCAGCGGGGGAAGTTTTAGCATTGTTGAACACTGAAGATGAAATACAAATATCACAGCTTCAAGCAGATGAGGAATTACTGCAACAGGTACCCAAAGTATATGGGCACGGCATTTTAATTAGGTATGACAGTTAAAATCTACCGAACCAGTAAGAATTTGAGTAGATTCAAATAACCCACTTCCCAGAATGCCACAATATCCCCTGAAGCCAGAAGTAGAAGACAGAATCCAGTAAACTCAGCTCACATAGCATGGTGGAAGACAGAAAACACTTCTGCTTCTTAAAAATACACTATAAAAACACCACTTCCTCCAAATGACTAGATAATTTCACCAAAAAGTTTCTCAAAAAACAAACAGCCAGGCAATAAGAAACAGAAACGGAACTAGAGATGCAGCTTAAAACATTACTTTTATTAGAAAATAAAAAATATACATATGTGTAGTAAAAACCTGGTTTAGCACTTTCAACCCAAATAAATTGAAATGGATTTCTTCAGAACCGGGATTTTTTTAGGGAACACAGTTCAAATAGACAAAAAAATTGGTCATGTGATTTTGCAAACCACCAATGAAGTAAAATGCATATAAATAAATAATTGCTTAATTAAAACATCATTTTAAATTTATGTCAGAGACAAAATAACATAAGTAAAAATAACAAGTTATAAAATACATAATGTGCAAAGTAAAATGCAATTAAAAAATGCAGTTTTAAACAATCAAAATGTATCTAGAAGAATACCTCAAAAGGTATTCAAAATAAAAAAATCTTGAAACAACTAAAAAAGCTGTGCACGTTAAAGCTTCAAAGCTTTTTAACTTAAAGGCAGGAGTAATAAAAATAAATTCCTTAATTCTAGGGTAAACAAACACATTCAACTTAGGACAGAATCCAACAAGTTATTCAGTCTCTGTTACAGGAGGGAATAATTATCCCTTCTAGAAGCTTCTGATTACAAACCCTGGGCAAAATACCTAGAAGTTTTTGCAGGATTTGAGAGCTGTAAATCAGGCAGTACTTTCCTCTTATCCAGTTGACCCTAAACCAGCAACTATTCTTAGCTGTATACCACTATGGGATACTCATTTCTCTGTTGTAGATGTGTGCTCAAGTTTCTTTTCTGTAGAATTAGACACACTGTAGCATTGCCAACACGATACTATTTTCCTGTCAACAAAGTTGGCAGAAGAAGGATGTAAAGTGTCAAGAGAAAAATTACAGCTTTGATCACCAAAGATAAAATATCTGAGTCATGTAATATCACAAGGAAATAGATAAATAATACATTCATGTGTCAAGACAGTAACTGAAACTACAAGGTCAGTCAACTAGAAACAGATTAGATCTTTCTTAGGTATGGCACGGTATTGTAGGCAATGGATTTCAAATTATGCAGCTCTAGCAAAACCACTGAAAAACCTGCTTAAATAAAATACACCAGAACCCTTGCTGTGGGGAGAAAGTGAGGACAATTAATCTATTCTGTTAAAGCAAGCTTTAGAAAATGCTCTTGCTTTAGGTCTACCAGATTACAGAAAGCCATTTATACTTTTATGTCATAATAAAGAGTAGATTTGAAGGAGTACTTATACAAAAGCATGGGGAAAATCATTAATCTTTGGCTTATTACAGTATGGCATTGGATCCAGTACCTGAGAGTAGTTGCTGCAGCTGCCCTGATAGAACACGCTGCTCCAGTTGTCCTAGGAAATGAACTTAAAATAGCAGTCCATCATCCAGTGGTTGCCTTTTTACTAAAAGCAAAAAATGCATAATTTTTCTCTTGAAAAATTATGAGTTGCTGCTGATTTTGGACCTAACTATCACAATTGTTTAGTATCCAGTTTTGAACCCTGCATCTCTGCTACTAACTACAGAGGAGGGAGAAATGTAGAATTGCTTTATTGTTACTAACCATTTGTTTTCTTCTAGGAATGAGCTGACTGATGTTCTGGAATGCTGAATTAGAGTTCTTTGCGAATGGATCCTGTGGCAGAAAATGAAAAAGGATATTTCTTTGTTGGAATTGCTATACGCACTGAATGTAGTATGATAATATAAGCTGCGAATTTGTTATGGATAAAATAGTGAATATTTATATGGACAATTGATATGCATCCTGTTGTTTGCTTATTTTTATGAGTTATGTATAATACTTTTATTGTCTGATGCATACTTTTCTACCTAGTTTCACTGTGTGTGAGGTATTAACTGGAAATTTTCTACATTTGTTAAGCCTCTGTTTGGGTTTGTTTGTACTGATTTTTGTTTCCCACCCTACTTCCCTATTGGTATCCTGTTCTTATACTTGCTGGCTTTTCAGTTGCCCACCCCTGCTGTAAATTTGATCTGAGACACTCCTCCCAGTCTAGTGTCATTACCTCATTCTACCTAATACAGGGAGAACATTTGAGAAGGCCAACCCACTTAGTTTCTTAATGTTGAATTATCATCTGCTGCTCCTTTCTCCCTTTCCACTTTACAAAAAAAAATGTCAAAGCTTGTTTCCCGCCTTTCCTGTAAGTACTAATCTCTAACTTTGTTTCCGGCCTTTCCTGTAAGTAGTCTAGTCCAGATACAGATTTGCTGTATCCAGGACTGTTTGTAAGTTTCTGAGCCCCCACACCTTTCTTTGCTGGAGGGAAGCCTTCTAGCTTATCAGTGGGAGTGGTAAGTACTAGGTAGCTTATTTTAAAAAAAAAAAAAACACTTTATGCATTGCCGCTTAGCTAGAGTTAAATTATTCCAAGTGCCATAAAGTCTGCTCTTCAAATTTTCCCTTAGAACTAGACAGTTTTTTTTAGTTTTAGCAATCAAATATGTTTCTTTGAGCTCAGCACTTGTTTAGAATTCATTGTAAGCACTAAATAAGCTACAAATTGCTATAGCACTCAACTTTCCTCACTTGTCTAGAGGAAAACAGCTTTTAGTACTTAATAAATAAGCACCTATCCAGGCATATCTAAGGGTCAGCTCCCGGTGTTTTCTCCTGTCTACCTGATGAATCTGGACATCTTGGGGCAAAGCAGCAATTTCCTCATGTACACAGACAAACCTCTCCCCCTACCACCCAACATTACAACCTGTAAGAGATGCACCTATATAGCCAAACTGGAAGCAAAGCTCTCTTCACCCGACTGGACTAGACAGTCAAGAGGAGAACATAAACAATTGCACCACACCACACTCATCACATAGTCCCTCAAAACCTACACCACCAAAACACACACATAGAAACACAAAACACACACCTACATTCGTGGAGGCTCTCAAAAATCTGCCCAAGCAACAGGGACCTCCAAAGCAGAAATGCAAGCAACCTCCACCCTCCCAACACAACCCAAATGACACTTAGCCCACAAACTCAGTGTGCCACTCAACCACAGCCCATAAGGCATAACAACATACCCAACACTCTAGTCATACGTGACTCTATAGTCAGGCACACTGATGTTCCACTCACCAGGCTAAACAAGGAGAAAGTTACTGTCAGCTGCCTGTCAGGTGCCAAGAGTCATCACATAATGCACTCAATCAGGTCACTCTACAACAATTACAAATATGACTCAGTCATTGTCCATGTTGGTGTGAATGAACTGAGATGTACCTCCCTGGACTACATAAAAAGAGACATGGAGGAGCTGCCCGATCTTGTAGCCCAGGCAGGTATGACCCTAGCCCTGAGTGGCATCCTGCCATCACCCAGAAAGATACCACAGTACAAGGACAAAATGATTGGCTTCAACAATTGGCTAAGCTTCTGGTGTCATTCTAAGGGGATTCAGTATTTGTCTGCCTGAATGACATGATCGACAGACCATGATGCTTTGCCAGAGATGGCCTGCACCTGTCACCCTTGGGATTTCGGATACTGGCTAAGGCTCTTGCCATCCCTATAGTGTCTTTTTTAGGCAAGGTTCAAATGACAAATTCACCACTGTAACAGGACATGACCTCAAAATGCACTCACTCAAGGCACTCCTTAAAATGGAGAACATCGACATCTGTGCAGTGACAGAGACCTGGTTCAAGGCTCCAGAGAGTACCCCTGCATTACCAGGCTATAAGCCACCTAACCTGGACTGAAACACTAAAGGTGGAGGCTTGCCCATATTCATTAAGGATATCCACACCTCCAGGCTAGTTGCTCAGCATAATGCATCCGAGATTATCCAAGTGCAACTAACTCTGGGCAAGACCGCAATCCAAATCATAGCTTGCTACATATTCCCCACCATGCTCCAGGATTCCCACTCCTCATTTCTTGATACACTGGAAAATATTAGGGTACAACCTAACATGCTAATAATGGGCAATTTCAACTACCCCACCATTAACTGGGAAAACTACTCATGTACCAATTCTTTTGCTCAACGTTTTCTGGAATTCATAAATTCTAATGCCTTGGATCAACTTATCCACACCCCCTACCAGGGGCAGCAATATCCTAGACCTGATCATTATCAACATGGGCAACTAGTGTTTCACACCAGAGGTCAATTCCTCGGTCAGATCCGAGCACAAGCTAATCACCCTAGACATCCACATCCTGCCCCCAACCCCCATTAGGGAAACCACCATAAAACATTTCTCCAAAGCCAACTTCACGCTTCTTATGACAGAGGTGGCAAACTTCATGACACCCATCCAGATAGACAATAGAGGTATGACTGCTGAATCCTACACAAATGCACTTTATAAGCACTTACACGAGTGCATGGATCATGCAATCCCTAACAGAACCAAGATTCTATCCTCCAAAAAAGAAGCCAATCTGGTGGTCCCCTGCCATAAAAAAAACTCTACAACAGTAGGAAAAAACTGTTGCAAAAAAGAGTAAAATCCCATGATTGGAGGAACTCCCTGGTCAGACTCAGTAAGAAGCTGAGATCCCTCATAAAATCCTCCAAAGCTAGTTAGGAAAACAAAATCGCCACTGATTCTAAAGACAGCCACAAATCATTCTATAGCTATGTCAAGAATCTCAATGGCAACACTCAGATCTGCTCTGAGTTACAGCACAATGGCACTAAATATACAGAACCAACTGATATTGCCAACATCCCGGCAGATAGGTTCAGTGCTAACTTTACCCACCCCCCTTACCTCCTAAAGGGCCCATCTCTATACCGGAAGAATGCAAAGTTCCTGTAATCACGGCTGCACAGGTAAAAAATACACTCTCCAAAGCCAAGAACACAGCATCCGTGGGACTTGACAACATCCCAGGCTGCTTTCTACATGAATTACAGAACAAACTGGCACCCCACCTAAGTACCATGTTGAATCACAGCCTCACCTCAGGCTTTGTGCCCACTGAATAGCACACAGCAACGGTTAACCCACTCCACAAAGGGGGAGCCACCATGGACCCTGGGAACTACTGCCCCATTAGCCTGATGAGCCTGGTCTGCAAGGCTATGGAATGTATCATCATGGAACTTATAAACAATGACACTGGTAATCTCCAACCTCTGGACCCCACCCAGTTCGGGTTTGTAAAAGGCAGATCATGTCTCCTAAACCTGATAGACTTCTTTGAAGCAGTCACCAAAGCCATAGATGAGGGTAAGGTGGTTCACACAGCCTATCTAGATCTCACCAAGGCTTTCGACACCATTCCCCTCGCCCACTCTGGAATTATAGATAAACTCACTAAACTAGGTATAAATCCCTATGTCAAAAGATGTTTTGCCAACAGGCTCACTGACAGAACCCACACTGTGAAAGTAGCAGACTCCAAATCCGACTTCAGACCAGTGACAAGTGGAGTACCACAGGGTTCAGTCCTGGGTCCTCTGCTGTTTGGTATCTACATCTCTGAAGTACAGGCTAACAAAGAAAGTCTTTGGCTAATGAAGTTCACAGATGACTACAATCTAGGAGCCATAATTGAAACTCCTAATGATGTGGACATCCTACAAAAAGGCCTCACTGAGACCGATGCCTGGTGTCAAAGCCATGGCCTCAAGCTCAATGCCAAAAAGTGCATTGTCATCCCTTTAGGTAAAAACTCTGTACCCATGAACCACCACATAGGCGGTAGTCTACTTAACACCGAAAGTGTGATAAGAGACCTTGGGACACAGGTGGACAGTAGTCTCTCCTCTGATAATCACATTGCCACAGTAGTCAGGAAATCCTTCTACATGGCACACCTCATCACAAAAGGTTTCTCATCCAGGAAAAAAGAGGTCATTGCTCCCCTCTACTCATCACTCATTAGACCCATTATAGAATACAGCATCCCTTTTGGTATGTACCTCACAAAATGTCTACAACAACTGGAGAGGCTGCAGAAAAACCTCACAAAGAGGATTACTGGCCTCAAACAGATGCCCTACGCAGACCATCTCAAAAAACTCCAACTTTATTCCGTCACATATCGCCCACTCAGAGGCAATATCTGTCTAACTATCAAAGCTATGTCAAACCTAGAGCTGCTGGACATGCTCCACTAAATGAAATCCCAGTCCCTCCGAACTACACGCTCTAGGGACCTAAACCTCGTCACCACAATAAACAGAACATGCTGGAGGGATAGATTCCTGTCCCAGAGACTTCCCATACTCTGGAACAAACTACCCATCTATGTCAAGCAAAGTTCCTCATTAGCAGTCTTCAAGAAAAATCTTGATGACTGGATGGGAGATAGGAAATCCACCCCAGGGATCACTTCTGTGGTTCTGCTCGACAGGGGCACAGGAAAATAATTTTCTTGGGTGGCAAAAGCCAGGGTACCTTTTTGGCTAGGTTTGTATAGACCCTAGTGCCAATAGCCTAGTACCTACCTATGAACCTGTTTGGGGTGGTGCATGATTTGGGGGGACTATGTAGACAACTTTGATATTTTGATGTCAGCAGGCACAGAAATTAAAAACTAATAGTATGTTAAATTGTTAGTTTTCCTTTTGCTGCCCAAGCAGGTAGTTGTAGAAAAAGTGTAAGCACATGGTAAAGGAAGGGACATGCTGTCAAGAGCTAATAATCTGGCTGATGGAGCAGCAAAGCACACTGGTGGGTTAAATAGTCTTCCGATTTCTGTAATGATGGTATCTGAACCCGTCTGCAACCATGATTTAATTCTGATGCAGTAATAACTCTGCATGATGAGGCACCAGAAAATGAGAAAGAAAAATGGGACAAATCAGGATGATGACCTCTTTAAGGACACATTGTGGCACCTGAGTCTATATTGCCTTGTCTGGTGAAATCATATCATTTACCCAACCATACACAAAAAAATAGTTTAACAAATTTACTAAATCGTGACTGGTTAGTTCCATCCTCTGATTTAGTATTATGTACAGAACTGTGAGATGTGTCCGTCTTATAATGTATCACTTTTTGTGATCGTCAGCTAGTCTGTCTGCATTATTTTCAGCATATGGTCAAAAACATGCATGTAGATGCTATGGCAAAGAATAATGGACTTTTATATCAAGATTTTATCTCACACTATTAATTCTGACAGGGGCACACACTTCACTCCTGAGCATAGCTCTCAACCTTCCATGCCCAAAATGAGGAACACTAGCCCTCATAATGTGGAACAAATGGGTAAAATGTGGAACACATACTAATGGCTTACTAACAACTTTAACTAGGAAGGTCATAGGATGGTTAAAATAAGCTGGTTTTACTTATAAAGAAGATCTTTTAATGAATTAATATGATTAATTTCTATTTACAATGGATTTCACTTAAAAAAATTCCTAACACTGAATGTGTGACAGAGTCTTTCAATGTGGAACTTTGAGAAATTTTGAGGAACATGAACTTTTTAAGACCCCAAATGAGGTACGTTCCTCGTAATGAGGTACACTTGAGAGGTATGCTCCTGAGATTATAAAAAAAATTGTCAGGTTTTAAGGTAAATTTGCAACCCCACTGTCCTCATCACCTGCAGTCATCTGGTTTAGTACATTAGTAGAACCAATTTAGAAGATACTGGTCTAAAGTGGCCTGATACACTGCTTTTGGTTCTCATGGATATAAGAGGAAGAATAAATGGAAAGAGAAAACTCAGTGCATGTGAAAATCTTATGGGCCATACCATGAGAATGCCGTCTGCTACACCTGCCTATAATGTGGGGCTAACATTAGCTGATGATGCACTGTTAAATTGCTGTTAAAAACCTGTTTCTGTCTTACAGACTTTGCACCAAAGAACTTGTAAAGCCCTTCACCAAACCTTCAGCTCAACCCTGCCATAATCTGCAGCCTGGAAACTGGGTTTTTGTTAAAATGTTCCAATGAAAAATCTTTCCTGAAGTTCTTACAACATACACTGCATTTAGTGGGTTGGCTTACCAACTTGGATCCATGCATTTTACTGCAAGAAGACCTGCCTGGTATCTGCAGAGACAAAGGATAATATCCTGCATGCTCCTGATGACATCACTCCTGATGAACCTAACTCCTCCTCCAGCCAAAATGAAAGAAAACCTCTTTCTGTAAGTACTACATCAGTATGCCACAGTTGCTGAGTCTGTAAATTCGTGAATGAGCACTCCAGACAAGGCATTCCTGTCATTCTAGTTCCAGCAGTTCAAACAGATTTTGAACAGAAATTGTTTGAGAAAAAACTAACTTGGTACAATGTTTCATCTTTTTTGAAAAAATTATATTTTAAACTAGCAGTATCCACTCCGGGAAGTACATCCTATGCAAAACAGGGGACAGTTCATGTGGGCTACAACAAATGTAATGTGACTTGATATGAACATGTTTTAAATGAACTCAAACTGAAAATGTATAGTTAGGGACAAGGTATGGATATACTGACTAATCATTATTACATTAGTGGAGATCATGCCTATCCCTGACTCCCCACAAACTGGTTTAGATACTGCTATGTAGGCTACATTACCCCAGCCAACAGAGCCCAAATGTGAACTGGATGCATCTGTACACATTTAGTAACAAAATAATGATATACTCACATACACATACTTTTCACGTGAACAGCACATGTAGTTATAATATCCTTATTTGTTAAAATTTTATCATACCATGTGTGCCTCATGTTATACCTAATGTCTTTTAAATTATATAAGGGTTGTCTTTGTTTTAATTTTTAGGGATCATATTAGAAAATTACTGATCCCCTCATGAGCTGTGATTTGGAATAAATATTATATTTATATAGCCAGATATTCTGTCTGTCTTTGCAATATTTCTTACCTTAACAATACATAGGTTCATAGGTAGGTACTAGACTATTGGCCCAAGGGCCTACGTAAGCCTAGCCAGCAAGGTTCCATAGCTTATGCCACCCAAGAAAGTTATTTCCTGTGCCACTGTCCAGCAGAGACACAGAAGTGATCCCCGGGGTGTATTTCCTATTTCCCATCCACTCATCAAGATTTTTCTTGAAGAGTGCTAATGAAGAACTTTGCTTGACATAGATGGGTAGCTTGTACCAGAGTATAGGAAGTCTCTGGGACAGGAATCTATCCCTCCAGCATGTCCTGTTTATTGTGGTGACAAGGTTTAGGTCCCGAGAGCGTGTAGCTCGGAGGGATTGGGATTTCTTTAGGTGTAGCATGTCCAACAGCTCTGGGTTTGACATAGCTTTATATGTTGGGCAGAGATCACCTCGGAGTAGGCAATATGCTACGGAGTAAAACTGGAGTTTTTTGAGGCGGTCAGTGTAGGGCATTTGTTTGAGGCCAGTAATCCTCTTTGTGAGGTACTTCTGTGACTTTTCCAGCTGCTGCAGATGTCTTGTGAGGTACATTCCAAAAGGGACGTTGTACTCTATAATGGGTTTAATGAGTGACGAGTAGAGGGGAACAATGACCTCTTTTTTCCTGGATGAGAACCCTTTTATGATGAGGTGTGCCATGTAGAAGGACTTCCTGACTACTGTGGCGATGTGACTATCAAAGGAGAGACTACTGTCCACCTGGGTCCTAAGGTCTCTTATCACGCATTCCGTGTTAAGTAGATTGCTGCCTATATGGTAGTTCATGGGTACAGAGATTTTACCAAAGGGGATGACACTGCACTTTTTGACATTGAGCTTGAGGCCATGGCTCTGACATCATGCATCAGTCTCAGTGACACCCCTCTTTAGGATGTCTACATCATTTGGGGACTTGACTATGGTTCCTAGTTTGCAGTCATCTGCGAACTTCGTTAGCCAGAGGCCTTTTGTGTTAGCCTGTTCTTCAGAGAAGTAGATACCAAACAGAAGAGGTCCCAGGACGGAACCCTGTGGTACTCCACTTGTCACTGCTTTGAGGTCAGATTTGGAGTCTGCAACTTTTACAGTGTGGGTTCTGTCAGTGAACCAGTTGGCAACCCATCTTGTGACATAGGGATTTATACCTAGTTTAGTGAGTTTAGCTATAATTCCAGAATGAGGGATGGTGTTGAAAGCCTTGGTGAGGTCAAGATAGGCTGTGTGAACCACCTTACCCTCATCCACGGCTTTGGTGACTGCCTCAAAGAAGTCGATCAGATTCAGGAGGCATAATCTGCCTTTAACAAACCCGAACTGGGTGGGATCCAGAGTTTGGAGGTTACCAATGTCTTTGTTTATGAGTTCCATGATGGTACTTTCCATGGCCTTGCAGACCAGGCTCGTCAGGCTAATTGGTTGATAGTTCCCAGGATCAGTGGTGGCTCCCCCTTTGTGGAGTGGGATAACTGTTTCTGTCCACCATTCAGTGGGCACAAAGCCTGTTGTGAGGCTATTATTGAACATGGTGCTTAAGTGGGGAGCCAGTTCATTCTCAAGTTCATGTAAAACACAGCCTGGGATGTTGTCCAGTTCCATGGATGCTGTGTTTTTGGCTTTAGAGAGTGCAGCTTTTACCTGCATAGTTGTGATTACAGGGACTCTGCATTCTTCCTGTATAGATATGGGCCCTTTAGGGGGTGAGAGGGGGGTAAAGTTAGCACTGAACCTATCTGCCAGGATGTTGGCAGTATCAGTTGGTTCTGTAATTTTCACTGACTGCGGCTGTTTTTCACAGCTATCATCCACTTTACCACTGAATATTCACATACTTTCTGCACTTTTGCCATCCCATGAATTGGGTGCTTTTGAGACAGCTAGAAGTAGAACATTTTCCAAATTGATTGGTCAGGTGCACCTCCACCATAGTGAACAATTAATTGCCAAGGGGGGAAGCAAATATACCCAGGGCTCCATGTGCCATATATTTGTTTGCTTGTTTGTTCATCTGTTTGTTTATTCATCTATTTTTTTAAATAGGAAAATATTGCAGCAGTATTTCTCTACATAAAAAGACGTATTTGCTAATCCCTCCCCCCATCTGCAATTACACATATGATGCAGTGTACATAGCATAAGCTTGCTGAGGTCCTTGTATCAGTGTTTCTCAGATGAGGATTCTTACTCCTTATCACTCTTGAATGTAAAGGCAAGGGTATTGTGCAAGTGTTCAGGTATCCCAAAAATAAATCACAATAATGAGTCATCTCAACATCTGACACAGTTAAACACATAGAAATAACTGCAGATCCCTGAAAATAGTGCATTATGTATTATAATATAACAAAAGTCATTCTCTTTTCATCATAATTTTTATGGAAAAATCTACCTGTTCAAGCCAGAATGCTCTACTGCCCACCACCCTGTACCTTTTTCTAGTTATTTAGAATTTTCTCTCATGATTTGATACTTTTGTTCTTTCTTTTTTTTTTTTTTGTCTATTTTGTCAATGTTCCTTTGCTGACTGTAGTCAACAGCATCAAGGGTTCGTTACATTATATGAGTTTAAGACTCCTGCACTACTAAAATTTATTTGGTAGAATAGACAGAGGGAATACAGTGATTTGTTTTTAAAGAGAAATTCTCCCTAAAGCCACATTTAAGAAGGAGAAAAAATGCCAGGCTAAACTAATGCTAACATAAACCACCGTTTTATGTACTGCTTTTCAATGATCGTGTAAAACATTTTATTAATTTGATAAGGGGAACATATTTTTATAAATAGTTTAGTATGCATGCAAATGTGAATTTTTGTGAAAGATAAACCTCTAAGGTAAAAATAAAACAGACATTCTCATTCACATATCTGAAGTTTCATTAGGTAAGCTGTTTTCTGTTGCAATTTAAGTGATAGCGGTTTCATCCTGGACCATTTTGCCTGATGAAGGATAGCTATGCTTTACCACATTTCTATGATACAGTATTTAGCTGTGATGTGGTCTGCTATTGATTCTCTTTAATTTTTCCTACCGATTTCTGATAAGTAATGCTGAGTTAGCGTCACCTGAATCCCTCTGGGCCCTATTTCTGTTATCTGTTCATTCTGGTCAAGAGATAACTGTGAACAAGCGCCCTATTAGAGATATTGATCCTGGTTAGAAAGAAAGTGATTAATAAAAAATGGAAATCAAGTGTATCACCTGCAAAACAGATTTAACTTAAGCTAATGGAAGACACATATATACCATAGACACAGTTATAGAGAACAAGAAAATTAGAGAAAATGGTAAAGAAATGGACACCTTGGTGACAGGATTTATCAATGAGAACTGAAATGCTTGGTTACACATGGTGACCATCAGTTTAGATTCAGGAGCAATTTAACATATTTCACTGTCACAATTCTGATTACCTAAAGATGTGGATTTGTACAGCTAGCTGTCATATTTGGTATTTGAAAATATGTTTAACAATTTATAAGTCAGAGTCTCTACCTGAAACACGCAGCATATGGTGAACAATCTGCTTAGACTGAATGTATAATTTATTTATGTTTTGTTGTTTTACTGTCATAGATCTCTTAAACTTGCTGTGGAAGCAGAAAATGAGCAACTGTATTCATTAACTTCCTCCAAAGTGTGTATCAAATGTGGAATGATGTAAGTTTCAACTGCAATGTGGGTAGATGTGTAATTCATAAGCAGGCTCGTGCATCTTCTAAAATGTGTTCACTGAGCTATACAGTGTGATGAAAAGCAAACACAAAGGAGTAGCTTAATGTGCCATTTGGTTAAATGTACACTAAGTGTGGCAGTCCAAAGCTGTGACTCGGTGGGGGGGGGGGGGGGGTGCTGATATAAGGTAGGGCACACAGTATAGCACATTGAGTGCCCTGTGAAGATATAGCTCATCATAAAATATGGGCCAAAAATGTGCATGGCACTTCTTAAAAGTACCTCAAATAGTTCTAGTGCTAAGTTCTCCCTGTAACTTATGTGTGGGGCTTCATTCACACTGTTTTTACTTCAATATACAATCTACATGAGCACTATACTAGGGGAACAAACAAAAATACCAAGTAGGAGTGAAAATATTATTAATG
>NC_056733.1:356730730-356790730 GCF_019279795.1 Protopterus annectens | reverse complement strand
CTAGGAGCTATAATTGAAACTCCTAATGATGTGGACATCTTACAAAAGGGCCTCACTGAGACAGATGCCTGGTGTCAAAGACATGGTCTCAAAATCAATGCCAAAAAGTGCATTGCCAACCCCTTTGGTAAAAATTTTGTACCCATGATCTACCACATAGGCGGTAGTCTACTTAACACCGAAAGTGCGAGAAGAGACCTCGGGACACAGGTGGACATTAGTCTCTCCTTTGATAATCACTTCACCAAAGTGGTCAGAAAATACTTCTACGTGGCACACCTCATCACAAAAGGTTTCTCATCCAGAAAAAAAGAGGTCATTGTTCCCCTCTACTCATCACTCATTAGACCCATTATAGAGTACAACTCCCCTTTTGGTATGTACCTCACACGACATCTACAACAACTGGAAAGGCCACAAAAATACCTCACAAAGAGGATTACTGGCCTCAAACAGATGCCTTACGCAGACTGTCTCAAAAAACTTCAGCTTTACTCCGTTGCATATCGCCTACTCAGAGGCGATCTCTGCCTAACATACAAAGCTATGTCAAATCCAGAGCTGTTGGACATGCTCCACTTAAAGAATCCCAATCCCTCTGAGCTACATGCTCTAGGGACCTAAACCTTGTCACCACAATAACCAGAACATGCTGGAGGGATAGATTCCTGTCCCAGAGACTTCCCATACTCTGGAACAGACTACCTATCTATGTCAAACAGAGCTCCTCATTAGCACTCTTCAAGAAAAATATTATGATTGGATGGGTAATAGGAAATTCACCCCGGGGATCACTTCTGTGGTTCTGCTTGACAGGGGCACAGGAAAATAATTTTCTTGGGTGGCGAAAGCCAGGGTACATTTTTGGCTAGGCTTGTATAGGCCCTAGGACCAATAGCCTAGTACCTACCTATGAACCTATGAACCTATGAACAGTGGGCAACGTAGAGCAATGTTGGGCAATGTAGAGCAACGTAGAGCAATGTCGGGCAACATTGGGCAACGTAGAGCAATGCCGGGCAAAGCTGAGCAAAGTCGATAAAACACAGCCACACCTCCTAACCGGTCTGGCCAGTAGTAAAATAAACAGCAATGATAGGCCTCAAACCTGGGATACTGTGCACCATAATCACAGTACTGAACCACTAAGCCATGATAGCTTTTCATAAGCATGCACTTTCAACACACACATACATATCAATGGAAGTTTACCCATTGCTAAGCAGGTGTGCCTTCAGTTGAGTTTTTTCAAAACTGGCCAATCACAAATAAGTGCGGGAAATGATGCATATTTAAGTTCCATAGGCGGGAATACTTGCCATAACTGGTTGTAGCTCCCATCTGCAGGCAGCAATGGCCGGTGTTGGAGAGGGCTCTCGTTTTCGAGCGCAACATTGGGGCATTGAGGAGTCAAAAGTAATGGTTTGGCTCCTTGTCCATAATCATGAGGATAGACTCCTGTGGGGCCAGTACCAGAGCACCCAATACAAAGCAGAAGCCTGGGACCGTCTAGCTCATGAACTCACCAGTGCCACAGGTGTCCCTCAGACTGGTGAGCAGGTCAGACACCGCCACGCAGACCTGAAGAGACGCAAGGTGGATCAACTGGACCAGTGGATCCAGGAGGCCCGTGAGATGGAAAATGCCCCACTACTGAGTAAGTAGCCATGGAATTAAGTATGTAAGAATTGCTATTCTAGTGTATACTATGGATAGGTATGTCTCAATATCACTTCATTTACTTCACAGCTGCAGGTGTCTGTGCTGCGAATCAGCAAGCCTATGCAGATAGGCTGCTAAGGCTGAGCCACCAGGCAGGTTAGTAATTATTCTGCTTGTACTGTTATGTAAAATAAATGAGAGAGCCTGAAAAAATTGTTTTAACACAACAAAGAAAGGTATAATAATTCCCTAATAATTATTCTGCATGTACTGTTATATAAAATAAATGAGGGAGCCTCTAGAAAAGTGTTTTAAGTCTTTAATAACGGTATAATTCCTGGAGTGTGTCTGTGTCATTTTCTTTGATATGTTGTTGTACTCTTGCATTATAGAAATAGTACTGTTGTATTAAGCGCTGTTAACACACAGTTGGGTAGGCCCATATAAAGTGGATGAAGGGAGTGCCAGTAGCTTTTAAGCATATTCACAGTCCTCAACTGTTGGTTCATGCCCAGCATGTACAGGTTAATCTGGCACATGAGTAGCTTGGTATTGTGTTCTGCAGAAATGTCATTGTGCTGGCAGACATGTAGGGAGCTGTTAACATATAACTGATAATTTCATCTAAACATATCTAGATAAGTATAGGAAAGTAGAGCTGTCAGTGTACCATCTCAGCTGTAGTGTGTCTGAGCAATTCACAAAATATGTAGCAGTAACATCTGCATCCCAGACAGTTTGTATGTCAGATACAGCCCATGTATATAAAGATCTAGCAAAACCCATTTCACGAATTAAGGACAATTGGGTAGTGTAATAATACAAATAGGGGACATATAACTGCAGTTAATAGGAATGTAGTGTAAACTAGAAGGATATATAAGTTGTTAATGGAGCTATCATTTTCTACCCTACTGTATGCGCATAAAAAATGCAATTCCACACCTCAATGGGTATGTCTAATCTCAAAACGTTTGTTGGGACATATGTCCTATTGGTTTATAAATATCTGCATTTATTTTGATGCATGTGCCCTGTTCAAATACCACAATATTGGTGGCCTGTTGCCATCAATTAAACCTGCATGCTATTGTAATGTTCACTGTTGTTCCATATATGCATGTGTCATGCTTGCTGTTCAACTGTTGGAACTCTGGTGTGTTGGGTTAATGGGAATACTTCTGCATGCTGTTATAACTAATTGGGAATGCTGTTGACTGTTACTAACCCATATTTTCATTAAATCCTCCTAAACATAGAATGTATGGGAAGGCCAATCTGCGGACCCACCTGTCCCACCTCAGCTGGCAATGACACCTGGCACCAGCCGGTCCGGTGCCCAGCCTGGGATCTCCTCCTCCATTGGCCCTGTGCCACCTTCAGGTGGAAGTGCTGCAGGGGATGGGGCTTGTCCCCCCATGCAAGTGTGGGTGGAGGAGGGCCACCTATCACCCTCTGAACGGTCCAGGCAGTGGTGCATAGGGAGATTGAGCATTCTGTCGCTGATCCTCCACACCAGCTTGAGGCACGAGTGGCGCAATTCATGGGTGAGCCTGCCCCTCCTATGCAGCCCCCAGCACAGCCACCCTCTGGGCTGTGAAATTGTAATGGTGACAGCCCATGGGTGGGGGTCTCAGTTCCACTGTTGCCATCTGTGGGCTCATGGGCTTGCGATTTCCAAACATCCTTCCACGTCAATGGTGTTCACCCACCACATGTGTCATATTCCACCCCTGTATGCATCTTGTTTGTCCTGTCTGTTTACCTCCCCAACCTACCTCCCCAAATATACCTACATCCCCTACCCCACGTTCCACTCTCACCTGGAAAAAGAAAAAAAAAGGGCAATCTGCTCCAAAAAAATTACGCCCCATACATAGCTGTTCATTTTGCACACATGTCTGCTGGACATATAAAATGTAATTCAATTAGCAGTACAACATACTTTGTTGTCCTCACCCCTCTCCCAGGGGTGGAAGGTCTCATATTTCCCTCCAAAATTATTGCATATGCACAGCCGTTGCTGTAAAAGAAATGGGCAGCTATGGTCCTTCCCTACACCCATCCTGCACCTCCCGAGCTGTTTTCCCTACTGTCTTTCCCTCTTTGTGCCCCTTTTTCACCACTGTCCTATCTCCCCATTTTCTTTTCTTTCAAAGAAATGAGCGCGAGGGTTAGCGGGAGTAAGCCCTTTTAAGCAGTAGTTAGCAGGTTTGCACGAGTCTGCGCTTGTGTGTGCTTAGCTAAGCATTGCTAAGCTTTGCGCAAACCTGCTTACAACTGCCTAAAAGTGCCTTAGTCACCCTGCATGTGAGGGCCCTTGTTCTGCTCAGCAGCAAAATAAAACACCTCTGTCAGTCTCAAACCCCGGATACACTAGACTGCATGAAGTACCACTAAGCCACAGTAGATATACAGCAGGTTATTGCTGAAATAGATATATCATGATTCAGAATGAGTGAATGTCAAGGAAAAATAGGAATGCCATAACACAAAACCTGTTCTGTGGAACTTTACCAGCAGCTGTTTTGGAATTGCATTACATGACTGTGATAAGAGACCCAGCCATTCTAGCAGTAAATGATGTTACAGCAGCACTTTACAAACCCCACACAGTATCATAGCAGGACAAACACTGGCATATCTGACTAGGGCAGAGGACATACATCCCAACTGTGACTACATATCAGGGATGTCCCTGATTTTGAAACATATGTTAGCTGTGTCCCTCTGAATCCCCTGAAAAGTACTGACGTTAGGCAGAAAGGTGGGGTATTACACCTAATGAATAATGACAATATGTAGGAGTTAGACACCACTTGTACTTCAGAAAAGGTGTAGTAATTCATATGCACTGGTTCTCACGAAGTCTCCACTTACTGTCCCTAATATTTATAAGGTGTACCTCAATTTTACCTACCTTTACCTCACTCTGTTCAAATATGTACCTGAGTGTTTCAGAGGCCTGGCCAAGGCAGAAACACACAGGCATATCAGCTTTTCTGCTGTTACACACTGTGCAAATAGCTTTGGAAGGAGTTCCACAAGCATACCCTTATGTAGGAGTAAAACACTGAAATACCATAGGATGTAGCCATGTACTGGTAGCAAATGACTATAACAATGGCATTATACCAGTGCTGGAAAGACCTGTGCATTGCACAGACAGAAAATAACAGCCTAACATCTGGCTACTATCTGGAGAGGTCCACAGTTGTGAGCTATGCAGACAGACCACTTGCCTTGCTAAACTAACAGGTACACAGCAACCATTAAAGTCCAGCAAGATAACAATCACACAGTAATGCATAATGCTCTCTGTATGTCTGCATCCCCACCCAAATGTACAATATACCTGTGTGTTCAGGGTCTACCAAGGTTGTAGGCAGGCATACTCAGTACTGGAATTGTCCAGTTTTCTTGAGCATCCTGTGCTAATGTCAGCAATAAAAAAGCACAAACTGTGCAGTAGTGAGTACATTAATATTCACAGTATAGCAGTTCACAAACAGTTCATGTGCCAAATGAATGCATCTCAATAACTACTTTTGTATGGCAGTTAATTGTATAAGTAGAAGAGAAACTACATACTCCCATGTATCTTGTGTTAGCATTTGTAGGGGTGATTACAATTCTACACTGACAACTGTGTACTGGAAGTGGCAACATTCAGGTCTGAGTACAACATTTAAATCACTGGCTACACCCCTAGCTTCAGATATAAGAACTATACCAACCTTCTGACTTACACAACGGTGTCCACAGCAAACAAGCATGGGCCCCACTTTGGAAAACTGAAAGGGCTATGCCTACCAGACATAGCAATTTATAGCATTGGGTTGCTATGACAGTGAGTACTGCAATTACCACACATCAGGCTGCATGCAATTACCAATGGTGGCCACTAATTGGTGCAGAGGCCATCACATGCACATGTGCAGATACCTATAAAAGCAGTCTGTACTTGCTGCCCACACATGCAATCATCCCATTGCAGATACTGAGAGAGAGAGAGAGAGACAGAGACAGAGAGAGAGAGAGACACACACACAACCACCCACACCAGCCAAAAAAAAAAAGGCAAAGACACATTGAACTGGAAACTACGAACACATACAAAGGAAAGGTATGTAACAGATATGTATTTACTGGCATGTAGTAGATGTATTTGAAGACTACTCTACATACTTTGAAACATCAATATGTGGCAGCAGTACGTATCTATGCACAGATGCCCTGCATAGCTACTGCCATGGACAAATCAGTCTGTAGCTGTGTGCAGTGGGACATAACTGTGATATATGTAGCTCAGCATTAAATGTCAGACATCTGATCCATATTATCTGTGTTCTGTACAGTAGTGTGGACAATGGCTGTTTGGGGGAGTAGCGCATACAGCTATATAAACATGGATGTGACAGAGTAACACATGCATGATAGTCATATCAACGTGTAGCTTAGCATTGGCAACTGCTGTACCAGGCTAGTATGCTAATCTAGCATTTGCAGCTATGTATACACCCTCTAATATTACTGTGTGCTCACACGTGACACCTGTTCATGTTGCAGCAAGGCCCAACAGGTGAGCCGTGAGGTCCAGGGACTTACAACAGTGTGGAACTTGTGTGTGTATGGCACACACATATGGAGAGATATATCTGTGGCAGATATATTAGCATCTGTACATGTGCATAGAGCAAGGGACATACTGCAACTGTTTCTGAAGGGAGGTCATATATATGTTGGAGAAGGTTGTTATGTGCATATTTGTATGTAGGTAGTAGTGTGTGGCAAACAAGACAGCATACAGTGCTGGTATATGACATGTGGTGGTTAAACGCTGTGGGTGTGATTTGTTAGGTTTGCAGTGTTGCAGCCAGTGAGGCCTGATAAAGCCACATGGGCTGAGAACACCTTCAATGCATTTCGCACAAGACTGTGCAATATCATTACATAACTGTATACCTCACATACTTCGCATAATTGATATTCCCACCATGAAAGTTGGACTGTATATGTGCCTATATATATATCTATATGTACACCAATGGATGTTTACATGTATGTGTATATATATATATATATATATATATATATATATATATATATATATATATATATATATATATATATATATATATATATATATATACACATATATATAGAGAGAGAGAAACAGAGTCATATTTACTGTGACAGATGCCTGGTGACAAAGCCATGGCCTCAAGCTCAATGTCAGAAATGCATTGGCATAAAAACTCTGTACCCATGAACTACCACATAGGTGGTAGTTGACTTACCACCGAAAGAGTGATAAGAGACCATGGGACACAGGTAGACAGTAGTCTCCCCCTTGATAATCACAGTGCCACACTAGTCATGTAATCTGCCTACATGGCACACCTCATCACAAAAGCTGTGACATCCAGGGAAAAAGAGGTTAGTGTTCCCCTCTACTCATCACTCACAAAACCCATTATAGAGTACAATGCCCCTTCTGGTATGTACCTCACAAGTAATCTACAACTGGAAAGGCCACAGACATACCTCACAAAGAGTATTACTGTCCTCAAACAGATGCCCTATGCAGACGGTCTCACAAAACCACAGCTAGACTGTGTCGCATACCGCCAACCCAGAGGTGACTTCTGCCTAACATACAAAGCTATGTCAAACCCAGAGCTGTTGGACATGCTCCATGCAAACAGATCACAATCCCTATGAGCTACATGCTCTAGGGACCTAAACCTTGTCACCTCAATTAACAGAACATGCTGGAAGGATAGATTCCTATCTCAGAGATGTCCCATACTCTGGAGCAAACTACTTATCAGTAGCAAACAAAGCTCCTCAGTAGCACTCATCATGAATAGTCTTGATGATTGGATGGGAGATAGGAAATACAACCTGGGAATCACCTCTGTGGCTCTGCTTGACAGGGGCACGTGAAATTAAATTAATTGGGTATCAAAGGCCAGGGTAGCGTCTGGCTAGGCTTCTATCGGCCCTAGGGCCAATAGCTTATTACCTACCTGTGAACCAATACACACCCACATGTACTTGTTGCAATAATTGCTATGTGAGGTTGACTGAGTATGATGGTGAATGTATTGGTGAATGTGTCACAGATGTGTATATGTGGGATAGCTTAGTGGGAAACTGTTTCTGTCATGATATTATGTGTCCTAGCTCTGATCCCAGCAAAAGATGAGTATGCTATTGCTAGCCAGAAAAAGCAGTATGGCATATGGTCTGACGTAGTCCCTTGGTGTTAATTGGGGTGTGCCATTGGAGGATAAAGCAGTACATGTATGCTCATTGATTGGTACAGCTGGTGAATCCAAATCCTGTATGAACTGTAGTACTACCTGAAGTTCTAGGCCTAAACAGCACAGTATGGTGTATGTCCACATTGCTTGGAAACACTGTTTCCTGTAGTCCTCACAGATTATATACCTCAGGCATAAGGGTTTGTAAGTACTGACACACAGTACTGTATGGTACACACGTAAAGCTCATTTGGGTTGCCATACCTCTGTGCCCTGTATGTATGTCTGATGTGTGTGTGGGTATGCCTGTAACATGCCCTCAGTCATATGTGTGTTACAGGATATAAGTGCTTATCTAGCAACATGTATAGTCTAGTACAGCAGTAGGAAACCTATATTCACGAATGTGCACATATTTTAGGCAGGGGTTTTCCATCAACAACTAGTGTGGTATACTGGTAATACTGTAACTGGACTTTACAATCATTGCAATGGATTACACATTTATTTATGCATTAGCTGGATATATACCACCTGTGGCTAGGTGGTGCATTGTGTCACATACAGTGTGCCATGTACTGTTGCATAGTCTTACATAGTGGTTTCTCTTTGTTGCTGTGCAGAAAAGATTTTAATATATAGAGCATGTCAGGCACTGTCAGGCAGTTGTGGGTTGAGCACTGATATGTGGTATTGAAAGTGTGTATCCTCTGACAGACAATAGTTTGCTATTTATGGAAGTTCAGTGATATCTGTACTGTAGAATGTTAAGTGTGCCACATGACTTGCTCACACATATTGTTTTATTGTCTTCCAGGGTCATGGCCCACCATCGCAACCCTACCTATAGTCGTGCAGACGATGAAATCCTAACCACCAGTCTCATCCAAAACTACACCCTGCTATTCTCAAGAACCAGCCAGGACCAGCATGAGTAGACTGCACTGTGGCAGGATGTTGTCCATAGGATAAATGACATAGACATGCATAACCAGACATATGAGCAGGTACGCCATCACTGCAGTGACTTACTTAGACATGTCTGGCAGCATGCGCCTGATGTCCGTAGGCAACAGCTTGCCACAGGTGATGGGGTTACCATCCATCCACCCCTCACCAGAGTGGAGGAGCTGTTCCTGAGCCTGGGTGCTCCTGGCCAACAGCAACAGCACACATGTATCATCATGGAGGCTGGAGCCCCCCAGCAAGTTCACATGGAGCGTGCAGGTAACATGGCATATCTGTAGACTACTGTTACCTTTATTGTTAGATCATGCATATGTGAGATGTGTATTGTGTAGTTAGAAGATGTGGAGTCTGGTGTTGTGCAATACTGATAATTTGGAACATGATGTGTAGGCCTGTGACTGTCAACCGATGTGCTACTGTAAGATTGCAAACCCACAGTAGCAATGCCACAGTTGTTGCCACTGACAAACTGTTTCATATCCTTGTAGGTCCCTCTGGTGTGACAGCAAGGCAGCAGACCCATGCTCGTGAGTGTGTTCTACATTTAATATTGCAAATAAAATGTGCATGTCATAGGTGAGGTGTAGGCCACGTACACATGTAACACACCTATGCATAATTCATGCTGTGCATGTTTGCTGTGAGACTATGCACATCTTAGTAACGTGAGTGGCTGCCTCAAACACATGCAATACACAGAGCATCCCAAACAATTGTGGCTACACTATAGTGGACATTGGATAGGCAGTCGATGCACATGCATACAACATACACAACTTCGTCATATGCAGTACATGTTAATATGCTACACATGACGTATTCAGACACCCACTGTAAGATCACACTCCAATATCCCAAATGTCATCCACACAGCGCACATAATATACCTGAGGGGTAGAGGCCTATCATGGGACAGTGTGACACTCTTCAACACACAACACATTCATGTTGGGCAATGCTCCCTATTGGGCACCTTACAAACCCATGTAACAACTGGCTGTGAAATGGTGAATGTAGCCATGGTACTGCGGTTCAGGTACAGCATGATAGGTGCCAGTCTGGCACACATTAGTAGCCTTGAGTGACCACATGATGCTGCATGATGATGGTTCATCCAGTTACAGTAACCACAGTACTACACATAGCATTTATTGCTATACACCTCAATGTTGTGTGCGTGCAAACATATGCACCTATACACAATATGCATAGCAATCACCATTTGCACAAAGTGACACATATATGTCTTGTAATGCTATTGAGTGTATAGGTCACATGACACACATTGGGTATGTGCGATGTTTAATGTTGCAGTTGTGTTATAGCATGCCATGTCATGGCTGGCACTGGCATGTCCACAATATGTTCTACACTCACCATAACTACTGTACAATGGCTATGTTGAGCAATGGTATTCCATCAGGTATAAATGCACCATTCATCCTGTGTGTATACACAGCATGCATGAGCTAAACCTGTGTCTACAATTATCTGCTAAAGACACAGATGCTCTAATCGGTAACGGATATCTATGTGACACACAGATAAACATCCAGCCATGGTATGTATACCTGTGAGTGATGGTGCACAGCACATTGAAGAGCTTGTAATACTTGCACAGCAATGTTGTGTCCATGTACACATTGCGTTCCAGGGTGAGGCCAATCACTGAACAACAACACACATGCATCAAAGCCATGTACACTGTTATTAGCAAGGACTGTCTACATTCGCACTGCATGCTGTTGAGCAACACATGTCCTGCATGCTGACACGTGTGATATGACTGTTTGTCTTGTGATACTGTACCCCACCATCAACCGCTATTGAGTATGTTCTGGATTGCTGATGGTGTGTGTGTGTGTGTGTGTGTGTGTGTGTGTGTGTGTGTGTGTGTGTGTGTGTGTGTGTGTGTGTCTCTGCTTTAGTGAGGAGTGTATTTGTGTGCATGTGTGCATGTGTGCATGTGTGCATGTGTTCATGTGTGCATGTGTCCATGTGTGCATGTGTGCATGTGTGCATTTGTTCATGGATGCATGTGTACTGACATCATGTAAAGGTTGTAAAGTGTGTTTCCTGTCTTCCTCTCACAGGTGCTGAGGTTGGGCTGGTTCACTGCAGCAGGGAACCTGATGTCACTGACACAAATAGTGATAATGAGGATAGGTGTGTTGAGGCACAGGCATGTTTGCCAGGGTCTGTCATTGAGCCAACAATCGACAGTACACAGCTGTCCACCCCATCCATGCACACAGTCATACTGCCAATACATCCATCATCAGCAATGCCCTTAGCTGAAGGACAGTGTACAGTCGGCAATGGTCAGGACAGTGTGGTACCTATGGCACATGCATCCGGACACAGCAGCCATACCCAGAGGTCTGGAACGGTACCACATAGGCAGATGTCCAGGGGTTCTTGTCAGAGCACTGCTGGTCATCATGCCCCTGGCAGACGTGTCACAGGTCTTACAACCTCACTCATGTTCCAGGCTGTCATGGAGGCACAGGCATGTATGGAACGGTACACCAGACAGGGACTAAAGGCACAGAGGGCACATAACACTGCTTTAAATGACAGTATCCATAACCTAGCAGGTGCCATCCGTAATTACACTGAGGTCACTGATAGACGTTGGGGTGAGACATTAGATGCCCTCCACAATGTCATGTCCATGTGTCAGGACAGTGCGGGATGGTTGAGACGTCGACGTGGACGTATGACAGCAACATCAGCAGCTGGTAGTTGCCGCGGAAGTCCCTCAATTCACAGCCATTCCCGTAGTGCCAGTACTAGCCCCAGCAATGTTGGGGGTGGGCTGTCCATAGACCGTCCTAGAAGACCAAGTGCACGTGGCTCTGCACAGTCCCAGCAGGGATCTGGGTCCAGTGTACATATGTCTACCTCTGAGGATAGTACTAAGTCTGGCTTAGTACCTGATACTGTCAGTAGCACCCCTGCCAGGCACAGGTACCGTATCCATGGCCAGAGACGGTGATCTGTAAAGCCTGGCAGGTACAGTCTGTGGCTGTCCCACAAATCCCTGTATATGGCAGCCACATGGTGGAACTGTGTGCATGCAGTCACACACACACATAAACCAGACACCTAGGGCTAACACATACCCACACACATTACATCAACATTGGCCCATACCAGTACTCTTGGCCCTCTCTCTCACACACACACACACACACACATATGTTGATTGTATGGTTCAATGTAGGCCTCTGGCAAACCAACAACACACACTGTGCATATGATGAAACCTGTGCACCTCCTGTCATCTGTAACAATGATTTCAGGAACAGGCTAACATGGTGCTGATGCACAGGGTGACTTTATAGCAGTATAGCAATGTTAGCATGTTGTCAGCAGTAAATTGTAATTATATCCTTGAAGGTGTAGCTGAGCAGGCATGATGCATTAAAGCTATGATTGTCAATGTAGTATTGTTTACACCAGTGTTAATCCCAATAGTGCATTGTCCACCCATGTGCTACTTGGCTGATGTGTATAGTATTGGCAGCATGTGTTAGAGAGTGGACAGTACGTGTGGGATGTGTGCAGCACAGGTTTGCAGGTGTACATTTGTGAACATGGTAGAGGTGCACTGTCTGCATGTATGTGCATAGTGGACACATGGGCAGGGTGACATGCCCTGTATTACACAGTGTTAACACTCCATAGTTTCTATTGGTGGCCAGTATGCATTGTACTACACACATCTTGGAACTTGGGTACACATGTGTATATGACATGGTTTGACACTGTGCTGTGGGTGATACTGTTACTATCTGTCACTGGTTTGCATTCTGGTAGTGTACATAACCTCAACAGCCTGACCATAAACAATCATTAGATGATGTCTTGACAACTGACACACAGATGTAGGACACACAGTAACATTTGTACCCTTCAGGAACTATACTATGCCAGTAACCAGTGGTGTTCACCTGCACCCATTCCTGGGACCACTCCTGATTGCCATATAGCTCACTTAGGTGCAAGCAAACACAGTATGAATATGTCTGTCCACGTCTGGAAATACATACTGTGGCCTATAATGCATTCTCCAGATGGCATACAGACAGATACCTGTTGTCAAACCCATGCTATAAAGCTATAAGCCAACTAAAGCATGGTCATCCACCTTTACAAAACATAGTATCCCCACAGTATCACATAGGTAGTAGCCCCCAACATGTTGACAGGTACCGATGTGTACATACAGTCAAGTGTTACATCATCTTTCCTTTGGTAATCACATTTCCAAAGGTATTTTGAAATCCCTCGGTGAATCACATAAGCAATAAGGGGTCGGCATGCGTATCCACAAAGGTTGTTGTACACCTATAAAGAATAGCCATCATTGATAGACTTTGCTGCATTTTAACTGGTCTGAAATATACCTCAGGCATAAACCCTCACTCACACTATTCAATAGAAACCATAATGAGGGATCACTGCAGTGGCTGGGATTGTCACAAGCATACAGATGTGACCTAAGGTCTGGAAAGTGGCAGCACACTCTGGCAAAGATAACAGATGTGTTCATGGAGAAAGCAGGGTTCCCATCTATGAAATAATTGAGGTCACATGTACGTATATGTATTTGCCACACAGCTACCTGACGTGCAATGCACATACTGTTGTCATTGTGATATGCCATCCAGTAGTAAAAGCAAAACCCACACCACAGTGACCAACTGTGTTACACACATAGAGCATACACACACACACACTCACCAAGTGCAGGATTCAAACACCTATTGAACTACTTTATTATATTAGAGCAGTACGCATTTACACGACATGCTATACACATTACTGGGAGTGCTCCTTTCCACAGATATATTTGTAGGATGGTGACATCATCAGACTTGACAAAGATAAGTATACCACTTTTAAGGTGTTGTAGTTGTCTCCAAAAAGGTGGTTCCTCTACAAGGAGATACACACACAGTAATAAAGTTGTCAAGTGCAGGATTCAAACCCCTATCTAACTGCCTTATGATAATAGAGCAGTCCGCATTCACACAACATGCGATACACATTACTGGGAGCTCTCTTTTCCACAGGTATATTTGTAGGATGGTGACATCATCAGCCTTGACAAAGATAAGTATATCACTTTTAAGGTGTTGTAGTTGTCTCCAAAAAGGCTGCTCTTCTACAAGGAGATACACACACACTTTCACACAACTATTAAGTGCAGGATTCAAAACCCTATCTAAATTTTTTACGATATTAGGGCAGTACGCATTTACACGATGCACTATACACATTACTGGGAATTTTTCTTTCCACAGGTATATTTGTAGAATGGTGACATTATCAGACTTGACAAAGATAAGTATACCACTTTTAAGGTGTTGTAGTTGTCTCCAAAATGGTTGTTCTTATACAAGGAGATAGATACACACACTCATATAGTTGTTAAGTGCAGGATTCAAACCCCTACCTAATTACATAATGATCCTAGAACAGTACACATTTATATGACGCGCTATACACATTACTGGAAGTGCTCTTTTCCACAGGTATATTTGTAGGATGGTGACATCATCAGACTTGACAAAGATAAGTATACCACTTTTTAGGTGTTGTCATTGTCTCCAAAAAGGTTGCTCCTATACAAGGAAATAGATATACACACAGTCATACAGTTGTGTGCACAAGATTCAAAACCCTACCTAACTACTAATGATACTAGAGCAGTACGCATTTAGATGACACACTATACACATTATTAGGAGTTCTCTTTTCCATGGGTATATTTGTAGGATGGTGACATCATCAGACTAGACAAAGTGGGTTACATCAGGTGACATTAGGTGGACTACATTGAAGGAATTTGTAGACACTTTGGCAATGTGATCATCAAAGGAGAGTTTACTATCTACCTGGGTCGCCAGGGCCATAATTACATGCTCCGTACATACTGGATTACCACCTATTTGGTAATTTGCATGGACTTTGTTTTATCTAAAGGGGATGACTATGCATTCTTTGGCATTCTGCTTGAGGGCATTATTTTGACACCAGGTATCTGTCTCTGTAAGACCCTTCTGTAGGATGTTTGTGTCAGCCGTGGAGTCAATTGTGGACCACAGCTAGCAGTCATCTGCAAACTTGTTCAGCCATACTCCTCCCGTGCTTGCCTGAACCTTTGAGCAGTATCTACTGAACAGGTGGGGTCCCAGGACCAATACCTGTGGGATGCCATTTGTGACTAGTTTAGAGTTGGACATGGCACCTGCAACTCTGAACATGTGTGTTTGATCTGTGAGCCAGTTGGCTACCCATCCTGTGACATAGCTGTTAAGGTTCAAGCTGGTAAGCTTGTCCATGATGCCAGAGTGGGGAATGGTGTCGAAAGGCCTTAGTGAGGTCCAGGTGGGCTGTGTGGACTACTTTCACCTCCATCTATGTCCTTGGTAACTGTTTCAAATAAGTCAACTAGGTTTAGGAGCCAGGATCTACCTTTAACAAAGCCAAGTTGGGTAGAGCCCAGTGTCTGGATGTCCCCAATGTCTCTGTATATGGGTTCCATGATAATTTGCTCCATAGCTTTGCAGACCAGGCTGAGTAGGCCTATAGGGCAATGGTTCCCTGGTTCTGTTGTGGCACCCCCTTTGTGGAGCTGGATGACCGTTGCTGTATGCCATTCTTTGGGTACATAGCCTGTGGTAAGGTTGAGTCTGGACAGTGAATGTAGGTGAGGGTGTAGTTCCTTTTGGGGCTGGTGTAAGTCCCAGCCTGGGACACCATCCATTCCCATTGATGGTGTGTTCTTAGCTTTGGAGAGGGTTGTTTTTACCTGCCAGTCCATGAAGTCTGGTGCTCTGCATTCTTCTGGGATGGACACAGGCCCTTTTGCGGGTGATGTGGGGGGGGGGGGTTTGCACTGAACTTGTCCCCCAGGATGTGGGCAATGTAAGTTGGTTCAGTGTATCTTTTTTCCATTTTTCAGTAGCTGACAGCATTTTTGAGTTGCCACCTAAATGTTTGGTACAGCTAATGAAGTCTTTGTGGCTGTTATTCTTACATTCCTTGGCAATTTGTCTTTAGAAACTGGCCTTGGATTATTTTTTGAGCAATCATTGTTTCTTCCTAATTATGGTCAATGATGCCTTTCCTTATGTGAAGTTTGCCCTATCATGTGTTCGTTCCCTCCTTCTGTTGTATTGCTTATTTATGTGCGACAACCACCAGACTGGTTTCCTATTTTTGGAGGAGTGCATCTTGGATTTATTTGGCATGTCTCGATCCATGCATCCCTGTAGATGCTCATAGAATGCTCTTGTAAATGATTCTGCAGAGATGGCTTGCACCTGTCACCCTTGGGATTTCGGATACTGGCTAAGGCTCTTGCCATCCCTATAGTGCCTTTTTTAGGCAAGGTTCAAATGACAAATTCACCACCGTAACAGGTCAAGACCTCAAAATGCACTCACTCAAGGCACTCCTTAAAATGGAGAACATCGACATCTGTGCAGTGACAGGGACCTGGTTCAAGGTTCCAGAGAGTACCCCTGCATTACCAGGCTATAATTCATACCACACCTTTCGGCCATCTAACCTGGACTGAAACACTAAAGGTCCATATTCATTAAGGATATCCACACCTCCAGGCTAGTTGCTCAGCATAATGCATCCGAGATTATCCAAGTGCAACTAACTCTGGGCAAGACCGCAATCCAAATCGTAGCTTGCTACAGATTCCCCACCATGCCCCAGGATTCCCACTCCTCTTTTCTTGATACACTGGAAAATATTAGGGTACAACCTAACACGCTAATAATGGGCAATTTCAACTACCCCACCATTAACTGGGAAAACTACTCATGTACCAATTCTTTTGCTCAACATTTTCTGGAATTCATAAATTCTAATGCCTTGGATCAACTTATCCACACCCCCACCAGGGGCAGCAATATCATAGACCTAATCATTATCAACATGGGCAACTAGTGTTCCACACCAGAGGTCAATTCCTCATTGGTCAGATCCGAGCACAAGCTAATCACCCTAGACATCCACATCCTGCCCCCACCCCCCATTAGGGAAACCACCATAAAACATTTCTCCAAAGCCAACTTCACGCTTCTTATGACAGAGATGGCAAACTTCATGACACCCATGCAGATGGACAATAGAGGTATGACTGCTGAATCCTACACAGATGCACTTTATAAGCACTTACACGAGTGCATGGATCGTGCAATCCCTAACAGAACCAAGATGCTATCCTCCAAAAAAAGGAAGCCAATCTGGTGGTCCCCTGCCATAAACAAACTCTACAACAGAAGGAAAAAACTGTTGCAAAAAAGAGTAAAATCCCATGATTGGAGGAACTCCCTGGTCAGACTCAGTAAGAAGCTGAGAACCCTCATAAAATCCTCCAAGGCTAGTTACGAAAACAAAATCACACTGATTCTAAAGACAACAACAAAGCATTCAATAGCTATGTCAAGAATCTCAATGGCAACACTCAGATCTGCTCTGAGTTACAGCACAATGGCACTAAATATACAGAACCAACTGATATTGCCAGCATCCTGGCAGATAGGTTCAGTGATAACTTTACCCACCCCCCTCACCTCCTAAAGGGCCCATCTCTTTACCAGAAGAATGCAAAGTTCCTGTAATCACGGCTGCACAGGTAAAAAACACACTCTCCAAAGCCAAGAACACAGCATCCGTGGGACTTGACAACATCCCAGGCTGCGTTCTACATGAACTACAGAACAAACTGGCACCCCACCTAAGTAACATGTTGAATCACAGCCTCACCTCAGGCTTTGTGCCCACTGAATAGCACACAGCGACGGTTAACCCACTCCACAAAGGGGGAGCCACCATGGACCCTGGGAACAACTGCCCCATTAGCCTGACGAGCCTGGTCTGCAAGGCTATGGAATGTATCATCATGGAACTTATAAACAATGACACTGGTAATCTCCAACCTCTGGATCCCACCCAGTTCGGGTTTGTAAAAGGTAGATCATGTCTCCTAAACCTGATAGACTTCTTTGAAGCGGGCACCAAAGCCATAGATGAGGGTAAGGTGGTTCACACAGCCTATCTACATCTCGCCAAGGCTTTCGACACCATTCCCCCCACCCACTCTGGAATTATAGATAAACTCACTAAACCTAGGTATAAATCCATATGTCAAAAGATGGTTTGCCAACAGGCTCACTGACAGAACCCACTCTGTGAAAGTAGCAGACTCCAAATCTGACTTCAGACCAGTGACAAGTGGAGTACCACAGGGTTCAGTCCTGGGTCCTCTCCTGTTTGGTATCTACTTCTCTGAAGTACAGGCTAACACAGAAAGTCTTTGGCTAATGAAGTTCACAGATGACTGCAATCTAGGAGCCATAATCGAAACCCCTAATGATGTGGACATCCTACAAAAAGGCCTCACTGAGACCGATGCCTGGTGTCAAAGCCATGGCCTCAAGCTCAATGCCAAAAAGTGCATTGTCATCCCTTTAGGTAAAAACTCTGTACCCATGAACCACCACATAGGCGGTAGTCTACTTAACACCGAAAGTGTGATAAGAGAGCTTGGGACACAGGTGGACAGTAGTCTCTCCTTTGATAATCACATTGCCACAGTAGTCAGGAAATCCTTCTACATGGCACACCTCATCACAAAAGGTTTCTCATCCAGGAAAAAAGACGTCATTGTTCCCCTCTACTCATCACTCATTAGACCCATTATAGAATACAGCGTCCTTTTTGGTATGTACCTTACAAAATATCTACAACAACTGGAAAGGCTGCAGAAATACCTCACAAAGAGGATTACTGGCCTCAAACAGATGCCCTAAGCAGACCATCGCAAAAAACTCCAGCTTTATTCCGTCACATATCGCCCACTCAGAGGCAATCTCTGCCTAATTATCAAAGCTATGTCAAACCTAGAGCTGTTGGACATGCTCCACTAAATGAAATCCCAGTCCCTCTGAGCTACACGCTCTAGGGACCTAAACCTTGTCACCACAATAAACAGAATATGCTGGAGGGATAGATTCCTTTCCCAGAGACTTCCCATACTCTGGAACAAATTACCCATCTATGTCAAGCAAAGTTCCTCATTAGCAGTCTTCAAGAAAAATCTTGATGACTGGATGGGAGATAGGAAATCCACCCCAGGGATCACTTCTGTGGTTCTGCTCGACAGGGGCACAGGAAAATAATTTTCTTGAGTGGCGAAAGCCAGGGTACCTTTTTGGCTAGGCTTGTATAGACTCTAGGGCCAATAGCCTAGTACCTACCTATGAACCTATTTGGGGTGGTGCATGATTTTGGGAACTATGTAGACAACTTTGATATTTTGACGTCAGCAGGCACAGAAATTAAAAACTAATAGTATGTTAAATTGTTAGTTTTCCTTTTGCTGCCCAAGCAGGTAGTTGTAGAAAAAGTGTAAGCACATGGTAAAGGAAGGGACATGCTGTCAAGAGCTAATAATCTGGCTGATGGAGCAGCAAAGCACACTGGTGGGTTAAATAGTCTTCCAATTTCTCTAATGATGGTATCTGAACCTGTCTGTAACCATGATTTAATTCTGATGCAGTAATAACTCTGCATGATGAGGCACCAGAAAATGAGAAAGAAAAATGGGGCAAATCAGGATGATGACCTCTTTAAGGACACATTGTGGCACCTGAGTCTATATTGCCTTGTCTGGTGAAATCATATCATTTACCCAACCATACGCAAAAAATAGTTTAACAAATTTACTAAATCGTGACTGGTTAGTTCCATCCTCTGATTCAGTATTATGTACAGAACTGTGAGATGTGTCTGTCTTATAATGTGTCACTTTTTGTGATCATCAGCTAGTCTGTCTGCATTATTTTCGGCATATGGTCAAAAACATGCATGTAGATGCTATGGCAAAGAATAATGGAGTTTTATATCAAGATTTTATCTCACACTATTAATTCTGACAGGGGCACACACTTCACTCCTGAGATTATAAAAAAAAATTGTGTCAGGTTTTAAGGTAAATTTGCAACCCCACTGTCCTCATCACCTGCAGTCATCTGGTTTAGTACATTAGTAGAACCAATTTAGAAGATACTGGTCTAAAGCATCCTGATACATTGCTTTTGGTTCTCATGGATATAAGAGGAAGAATAAATGCAAAGAGAAAACTCAGTGCATGTGAAAATCTTATGGGCCATACCATGAGAATGCCGTCTGCTACACCTACCTATAATGTGGGGCTAACATTAGCTGATGAAGCGCTGTTAAATTGCTGTTAAAAACCTGTTTCTGTCATACAGACTTTGCACCAAAGAACTTGTAAAGCCCTTCACCAAACCTTCAGCTCAACCCTGCCATAATCTGCAGACTGGAAACTGGGTTTTTGTTAAAATGTTCCAATGAAAAATCTTTCCTGAAGTTCTTACAACATACATTGCATTTAGTGGGCTGGCTTACCAACTTGGATCCATGCATTTTACTGCAAGAAGACCTGCCTGGTATCTGCAGAGACAAAGAATAATATCCTGCATGCTCCTGATGATATCACTCCTGATGAACCTAACTCCTCCTCCAGCCAAAATGAAAGAAAACCTCTTTCTGTAAGTACTACATCAGTATGCCACAGTTGCTGAGTCTGTAAATTCATGAATGAGCACTCCAGACAAGGCATTCCTGTCATTCTAGTTCCAGCACTTCAAACAGATTTTGAACAGAAATTGAGAAAAAACTAACTTGGTACAATGTTTCATCTTTTTTGAAAAAATTATATTTTAAACTAGTAGCATCCACTCCAGAAAGTACATCCTATGCAAAACAGGGGACAGTTCATGTGGGCTACAACAAATGTAATGTGTCTTGATATGAACATGTTTTAAGTGAACTCAAACTGAAAATGTATAGTTAGGGACAAGGTATGGATATACTGACTAATCATTATTACATTAGTGAAGATCATGCCTATCCCTGACTCCCCACAAACTGGTTTAGATGCTGCTATGTAGGCTACATTACCCCAGCCAACAGAGCCCAAATGTGAACTGGATGCATCTGTACACATTTAGTAACAAAATAATGATATACTCACATACACATACTTTTCACATGAACAGCACATGTAGTTATAATATCCTTATTTGTTAAAATTTTATCATACCATGTGTGCCTCATGTTATCCCTAATGTCTTTTAAGTTATATAAGGGTTGTCTTTGTTTTAATTTTTAGGGATCATATTAGAAAATTACTGATCCCCTCATGAGCTGTGATTTGGAATAAATATTATATTTATATAGCCAGATATTCTGTCTGTCTTTGCAATATTTCTTACCTTAACAATACATAGGTTCATAGGTAGGCACTAGGCTATTGGACCAAGGGCCTACGTAAGCCTAGCCAGCAAGGTATCTTTGTAGCTATTGATCCTATGAGTAGACCCATAGACCTAAGGTAAAGGGTGAGATAAAGCCTGTACATTATTTAGATACTGTTCTTTATTTTTACTTTTGGTGTGCATTAAAATTGTATCTACATTTATCTTTGTAATATCAAAACTATCAAAATTCCACTAACCCCACAATATTTATGTTACCCACTGAAAACTAAAGGAGAAGTTCACATGCCTCCTACGCAAAAAAAAAAAAATCAGACAAGTGCACAACCTCAAAACATCCCATTCCACTTATAATAAGTCACTATCCAAAATCTACACTTAATTTAGAATAAAAATGAAACATAAAATGTACCTAAAGTAAGAAATAAATTACAGTTCCCATTCACTTCAATGTAAGAAAAAAGTAACTTCCTATACTGCACCTGCAAAATACACAAACTATCCACCAGAAATACACTGCCCACATAAATCAACCCCACAGAAATGAAATATTTGATTAGAATATGAAAAAAATCTCAAAAGAAGAAAATGTAAAATTGAACATATGGGATACTGTATATGGGTGTTGGGTGTACATTGCATGAAATATCTGATCCAGGATTTCAGCAGCCAACTCACTGAGCCCTACCTTAAGTTCCAGCTGTTGAAACTCTTGATATTTATCGAATAGCTGAAACCAGTTAGTTGATGGGACAATACCTCAACTACTAAGCTTTCAAATAAGCAGGCAAGTCCATCTGCACCCCCTCCAGCTGAGGGAATGTGTCTCTCACATCCATTGTTGCTTATATGTACCTACTGTAAGACTGCAGTATCATGGAAAATGAGAAAAGCTTTAACTCTCTATGTAAGAATGTTTTCCTCCATCTATAACAGCCCATTTCAGTTTTCACTTGTGACATTTAATAATCAGGACACTGAATCAAAAATATTGAATATCTGCCTGGCACTGAATTGTACTTCAGTGTAATGATCTGGTTCCAAAACATCTTATGTTCTAGGTTTAGGCAATAAATTTCATAAGGGGCATAGTTGGCACATACTTCTCAACTCTCCAGATTTTGGGGTGATACACCTAATTGTTTCTCATATTTAAATCTCTTTCAAAAATGGAAATTATGTTGAGAAGTTCTAAGTCAATAGTACCAGTAATTAATAAATATCCATAAATGTGTACTACAGACTACACTCAACATGTTCCATTAATCCACATGTTCTGCATTATTTAGCTTAGAATAGTATTTCTTATTGTCTTAAATAGGCAACATTAACTGTCTAAGTTACTTCTGAGAAGAGAGCTTTAGGTAGTTTATTTTTTCTTTAAAAAGTTCTTCTTTACTGGCATTGACACATCACAATAAACAGAGCAAAATATATATCATATTTAAGAAATAACTACATCATTTCAAACAGCAATTTTCTCATAAACCAATGATCATACCTCTCATAACCAAATAACAAAAAAAATATATATCACCTTGTTGCATCACTATTCTTAAAGTGACACTATTACACCATGCACATAGTATTCACTCCTCCTCTTCAGTGCGTTTACTTGTTGAAAAATAAGCTAATTCATGTTCTTACTTATTATAATTTCTTACAGCCCAAATTATCAGAACAAAGGGATACATCTTATTAGAAATTTTCATATCATCATCTGTCCTGTATCACCCATTTATTCAAAAATTAATTAATCCTGTTAAACATTTTCACATATTTCTAAAGAATGTTATGTTGTATTCACCTTTCACCAAACAACCCATAATCGTCCAGATTCCAAATGACTTACCCCGGGATTCATGTATCCTCCGTGTAAGACTAAAGTAGTCTTACACGGAAACTCCAGTCTAAGAGTAAGATGGCAGCGTGCCATGCATATTAATGAGGGAGTGCTGCCTCAACTGTAAGGCTAACACGGAGCGTGCATGAGTGCAGGGTGAGTGTCGGACTGCTGAGCAGTCCAAAAATCCATGCCCCTGCAAGTCTCTCAATTGGGAAATGTCAACCTACATGAGCGAGTCCGCTCAAATGTGTACATACCGAACACTACACTCCCCCACATTCTAATCCCCTGTACAATTATAAAATGTAAAACTTTAATTTTTTTTTATTATTCCCAATATAGCTGCCCGTATTTCCGCGTGTTTGTCTGGGTTTGCCCATTGCTTAGCTACAGTTAGCAGTTTAGACATCGAAGAGGATAATAAGAAATGCATATGCAAATTAAGCAAAATAGCAATAGTGTAGTGGTAGAGCCTTCGCTCAAAGAGGAGGCATTCCCAATTTGAGTCCCACCACTCCCCTTTCTATTTTCTGTTGGAAATCTGTATATAAAAATAATCCCTGACATTTATCATTTAAATTTCAATAAAAAGCATTGAAATGGCCTATGTAGTAGTGAATATATATATATATATATATATATATATATATATATATATATATGAAAGTGAAATGGTTATGCATACTGATGGATGCATAAGTAACGTATCTTAAGCAATGTGAAGCACTGCTAAGCAAAGTTTACCAGTATTAAGCATATTTAAATATAATTGCTCATAGCTAAGCACTGCTTTAACTAACACAATAGCTTTGTGCGGAGCTGCGCATCGTGCAAATGAGCGCAAACAGAAGATGTTTGCGTATAGTTGCGCACCGCGCTAACCAGCGCAACGGCGGGTATCTACTTCTCTGAAGTACAGGCTAACACAGAAGGTCTTTGGCTAACTAAATTTGCAGATGACTGCAAACTAGGAGCTATAATTGAAACTCCTAATGATGTGGACATCTTACAAAAGGGCCTCACTGAGACAGATGCCTGGTGTCAAAGACATGGTCTCAAGCTCAATGCCAAAAAGTGCATTGTCATCCCCTTTGGTAAAAATTCTGAACCCATTATCTACCACATAGGCGGTAGTCTACTTAACACCGAAAGTGTGAGAAGAGACCTTGGGACACAGGTGGACAGCAGTCTCTCCTTTGAAAATCACATTGCCAAAGTGGTCAGGAAATCCTTCTCTGTGGCACACCTCATCACAAAAGGTTTCTCATCCAGAAAAAAAGAGGTCATTGTTCCCCTCTACTCATCACTCATTAGACTCATTATAGAGTACAACACCCCTTTTGGTATGTACCTCACATGACATCTACAACAACTGGAAAGGCCACAAAAATACCTCACAAAGAGGATTACTGGCCTCAAACAGATGCCTTACTCAGACCATCTCAAAAAACTCCAGCTTTACTCCGTCGCATATCGCCTACTCAGAGGCGATCTCTGCCTAACATACAAAGCTATGTCAAACCCAGAGTTGTTGGACATGCTCCACTTAAAGAATCCCAATCCCTCTGAGCTACATGCTCTAGGGACCTAAACCTTGTCACCACAATAACCAGAACATGCTGGAGGGATAGATTCCTGTCCCAGAGACTTCCCATACTCTGGAACAGACTACCTATCTATGTCAAACAGAGCTCCTCATTAGCACTCTTCAAGAAAAATATTGATGATTGGATGGGTAATAGGAAATTCACCCTGGGGATCACTTCTGTGGTTCTGCTTGACAGGGGCACAGGAAAATAATTTTCTTGGGTGGCGAAAGCTAGGGTACATTTTTGGCTAGGCTTGTATAGGCCCTAGGGCCAATAGCCTAGTACCTACTTATGAACCTATGAACAGTGGGCAATGTAGAGCAACGTCGGGAAATGTAGAGCAACGTAGAGCAACGTCGGGCAACGTTGGGCAACGTAAAGCAACGTCAGGCAAAGCTGAGCAAAGTCGCTAAAACACAGCCACACCTCCTAACCGGTCTGGCCAGTAGTAAAATAAACAGCAATGACAGGCCTCAAACCCGGGATACTGTGCACCATAATCACTGTACTGAACCACTAAGCCATGACAGCTTTTCATAAGCATGCACTTTCAACACACACATACATATCAATGGAAGTTTACCCATTGCTAAGCAGGTGTGCCTTCAGCTGAGTTTTTTCAAAACTGGCCAATCACAAATAAGTGTGGGACATGATGCATATTTAAGTTCCATAGGTGGGAATACTTGCCATAACTGGTTGTAGCTCCCATCTGCAGGCAGCAATGGCCGGTGTTGGAGAGGGCTCTCGTTTTTGAGCGCAACGTTGGGGCATTGAGGAGTCAAAAGTAATGGTTTGGGTCCTTGTCCATAATCATGAGGCTAGACTCCTGTGGGGCCAGTACCAGGGCACCCAATACAAAGCGGAAGCCTGGGACAGTATAGCTCATGAACTCACCAGTGCCACAGGTGTCCGTCGGACTGGTGAGCAGGTCAGACACCACCATGCAGACCTGAAGAGACGCAAGGTAGATCAACTGGACCAGTGGATCCAGGAGGCCCGTGAGATGGAAAATGCCCCACTACTGAGTAAGTAGCCATGGAATTAAGTATGTAAGAATTGCTATTCTAGTGTATACTATGGATAGGTATGTCTCAATATCACTTTATTTACTTCACAGCTGCAGGTGTCCATGCTGCGAATCAGCAAGCCTATGCAGATAGGCTACTAAGGCTGTGCCACCAGGCAGGTTAGTAATTATTCTGCTTGTACTGTTATGTAAAATAAATGAGAGAGCCTGAAAAAAGTGTTTTAACACAATAAAGAAAGGTATACTAATTCCCTAATAATTATTCTGCATGTACTGTTATATAAAATAAATGAGAGAGCCTCTAGAAAAGTGTTTTAAGTCTTAAAATAAAGGTATAATTCCTGGAGTGTGTCTGTGTCATTTTCTTTGATATGTTGTTGTACTCTTGCATTATAGAAATAGTACTGTTGTATTAAGCGCTGTTAACAGACAGTTGGGTAGGCCCATATAAAGTGGATGAAGGGAGTGCCAGTAGCTTTTAAGCATATTCACAGTCCTCAACTGTTGGTTCATGCCCAGCATGTACAGGTTAATCTGGCACATGAGTAGCTTGGTATTGTGTTCCCCAGAAATGTCATTGTGCTGGCAGAAATGTAGGGAGCTGTTAACATATAACTGATAATTCACCTAAACATATCTAGATAAGTATAGGAAAGTAGAGCTGTCAGTGTACCATCTCAGCAGTAGTGTGTCTGAGCAATTCACAAAATATGTAGCAGTAACATCTGCATCCCAGACAGTTTGTATGTCAGATACAGCCCATGTATATAAAGATCTAGAAAAACCCATTTCACGAATTAAGGACAATTGGGTAGTGTAATAATACATGTAGGGGACATATAACTGCAGTTAATAGGAATGTAGTGTAAACTAGAAGGATATATAAGTTGTTAATGGAGCTCTGATATTCCACCCTACTGTATGCGCATAAAAAATGCAATTCCACACCTCAATGGGTATGTCTAATCTCAAAACGTTTGTTGGGACATATGTCCTATTGGTTTATAAATATCTGCATTTATTTCGATGCATGTGCCCTGTTCAAATACCACAATATTGGTGGCCTGTTGCCATCAATTAAACCTGCATGCTGTTGTAATGTCCACTGTTGTTCCATATATGCATGTGTCATGCTTGCTGTTCAACTGTTGGAACTCTGGTATGTTGGGTTAATGGGAATACTTCTGCATGCTGTTATAACTAATTGGGAATGCTGTTGACTGTTACTAACCCATATTTTCATTAAATCCTCCTAAACATAGAACGTATGGGAAGGCCAGTCCCAGCGGACCCACCTGTCCCACCTCAGCTGGCAATGACACCTGGCACCAGCCGGTCCGGTGCCCAGCCTGGGATCTCCTCCTCTGTTGGCCCTGTGCCACCTTCAGGTGGAAGCACTGCAGGGGATGGGGCTTGTCCCCCCGTGCAAGTGTGGGTGGAGGAGGGCCACCTATCACCCTCTGAACGGTCCGGGCTGTGGTGCGTAGGGAGATCGAGCATTCTGTTGCTGATCCTCCACATCAGCTTGAGGCACAAGTGGCGCGAATCATGGGTGAGCCTGCCCCTCCTATGCAGCCCCCAGCCCAGCCACCCTCTGGGCTGTGAAAGTGTAATGGTGACAGCCCATGGGTGGGGATCTCAGTTCCACTGTTACCATCTGTGGGCTCATGGGCTTGCGATTTCCAAACATCCTTCCACGTCAATGTGTTCACCCACCACATGTGTCATATTCCACCCCTGTATGCATCTTGTTTGTCCTGTCTGTTTACCTCCCCAACCTACCTCCCCAAATATACCTACATCCCCTACAACACATTCCACTCTCACCTGGAAAAAGAAAAAAAGGGCAATCTGCTCCAAAAATAATTACGCCCCATACATAGCTGTCCATTTTGCACACATGTCTGCTGGACATATAAAATGTAATTTAATTAGCAGTACAACATACTTTGTTGTCCTCACCCCTCTCCCAGGGGTGGAAGGTTTCATATTTCCCTCCAAAATTATTGCATATGCACAGCCGTTGCTGTAAAAGAAAGGGGCAGCTATGGTCCTTCCCGGCACTCATCCTGCACATCCCGAGCTGTTTTCCCTACTGTCTTTCCCTCTTTGTGCCACTTTTTCACCACTGTCCTATCTCCCCATTTTCTTTTCTTTCAAAGAAATGAGCGCGAGGGTTAGCAGGAGTAAGCACTTTTAAGCAGTAGTTAGCGGGTTTGCGCGAGTGTGCGCTTGTGTGTGCTTAGCTAAGCATTGCTAAGCTTCACGCAAACCCACTTACAACTGCTTAAAAGTGCCTTAGTCACCCTGCATGTGAGGGTCCTTGTTCTGCTTAGCAGCAAAATAAAACACCACTGTCAGTCTCGAACCCCGGATACACTAGACTGCATGAAGTACCACTAAGCCACAGTAGATATACAGCAGGTTATTGCTGAAATAGATATATCATGCATCAGAATGAGTGAATGTAAAGGAAAAATAGGAATTCCATAACACAAAACCTGTTCTGTGGAACTTTACCAGCAGCTGTTGTGGAATTGCATTACATGACTGTGATAAGACAACCAGCCATTCTAGCAGTAAATGATGTTACAGCAGCACTTTACAACCCCCACACAGTATCATAGCAGGACAAACACTGGCATATCTGACTAGGGCAGAGGACATACATCCCAACTGTGACTACATATCAGGGATGTCCCTGATTTTGAAACATATGTTAGCTGTGTCCCTCTGAATCCCCTGAAAAGTACTGACATTAGGCAAAAAGGTGGGGTATTACACCTAATGAATAATGACAATATGTAGGAGTTAGACACCACTTGTACTTCAGAAAAGGTGTAGTAATTCATATGTACTGGTTCTCCTGAAGTCTCCACTTACTGTCCCTAATATTTATAAGGTGTACCTCAATTTTACCTACCTTTACCTCACTCTGTTCAAATATGTACCTGAGTGTTTCAGAGGCCTGGCCAAGGCAGAAACACACAGGCATATCAGCTTTTCTGCTGTTACACACTGTGCAAATAGCTTTGGAAGGAGTTCCACAAGCATACCCTTATGTAGGAGTACAACACTGAAATACCAAAGGATGTAGCCATGTACTGGTAGCAAACGACTGTGACAATGGCATTATACCAGTGCTGGAAAGACCTGTGCATTGCACAGACAGAAAATAACAGCCTAATGTCTGGCTACTATCTGGAGAGGTCCACAGGTGTGAGCTATGCAGACAGACTACTTGCCTTGCTAAACTAACAGGTACACAGCAACAATTAAAGTCCAGCAAGATAACAATCACACAGTAATACATAATGCTCTCTGTATGTCTGCATCCCCTCCCAAATGTACAATATACCTGTGTGTTCAGGGTCTACCAAGGTTGTAGGCAGGCATACTCAGTACTGGAATTGTCCAGTTTTCTTGAGCATCCTGTGCTAATGTCAGCAATAAAAAAGCACAAACTGTGCTGAAGTGAGTACATTAATATTCACAGTATAGCAGTTCACAAACAGTTCATGTGCCAAATGAATGCATCTCAATAACTACTTTTGTATGGCAGTTAATTGTATAAGTAGAAAAGAAACTACATACTCCCATGTATCTTGTGTTAGCATTTGTAGGGGTGAGTACAATTCTACACTGACAACTGTGTACTGAAAGTGGCAGCATTCAGGTCTGAGTACAACATTTAAATCACTGGCTACACCCCTAGCTTCAGATATAAGAACTATACCAACCTTCTGACTTACACAACTGTGTCCACAGCAAACAAGCATGGGCCTCACTTTGGAAAGCTGAAAGGGCTATGCCTACCTAACATAGCAATTTATAGCATTGGGTTGCTATGACAGTGAGTACTGCAATTACCACACAGCAGGCTGCATGCAATTACCAAATGGTGGCCACCAATTGGTGCAGAGGCCATCACATGCACATGTGCAGATACCTATAAAAGCAGTCTGTACTTGCTGCCCACACATGCAGTCATCCCATTGCAGATAGAGAGAGAGAGAGAGAGACAGAGACAGAGAGAGAGAGAGAGACATACACACACCCACCCACACCAGCCAAAAAAAAAGGCAAAGACACACTGAACTGGAAACTACGAACACATACAAAGGAAAGGTATGTAACAGATATGCATTTGCTGGCATGTGGTAGATGTATTTGAAGACTACTCTATATACTTCGAAACATCAATATGTGGCAGCAGTACGTATCTATGCACAGATGCCCTGCATAGCTACTGCCAAGGACAAATCAGTCTGTAGCTGTGTGCAGTGGGACATAACTGTGATATATGTAGCTCAGCATTAAATGTTAAACATCTGATCCATGTTATCTGTGTTCTGTACAGTAGTGTGGACAATGGCTGTTTGGGGGAGTAGCACATACAGCTATATAAACATGGATGTGACAGAGTAACACATGCATGATAGTCATATCAACGTGTAGCTTAGCATTGGCAACTGCTGTACCAGGCTAGTATGCTAATCTAGCATTTGCAGCTATGTATACACACTCTAATATTACTGTGTGCTCACATGTGACACCTGTTCATGTTGCAGCAAGGCCCAACAGGTGAGCCGTGAGGTCCAAGGACTTACAACAGTGTGGACCTTGTGTGTGCATTGCACACACATATGGAGAGATATATCTGTGTCAGATATATTAGCATCTGTAAATGTGAATAGAGCAAGAGACATACTGCAACTGTTTCTGAAGGGAGGTCATATATATGTTGTTGAAGGTTGTTATGTGCATATTTGTATGTAGGTAGCAGTGTGTGGCAAACAAGACAGCATACAGTGGTGGTATATGACATGTGGTGGTTAAACACTGTGGGTATGATTTGTTAGGTTTGCAGTGTTGCAGCCAGTGAGGCCTGATAAAGCCACATGGGCTGAGAACACCTTCAATGCATTTCACACAAGACTGTGCAATATCATTACATTACTGTATACCTCACATACTTCGCATAATTGATTTTCCCACTATGAAAGTTGGACTGTATATGTGCATATATATATATATATATATATATATCTATATGTACACTATGAACTACCACATAGGTGGTAGTCGACTTACCACCGAAAGTGTGATAAGAGACCATGGGACACAGGTGAACAGTAGTCTCCCCCTTGATAATCACAGCGCCACACTAGTCATGTAATCTGTCTACATGTCACACCTCATCACAAAAGCTGTGACGTCCAGGGAAAAAGAGGTCAGTGTTCCCCTCTACTCATCACTCACAAAACCCATTATAGAATACAATGCCCCTTCTGGTATGTACCTCATAAGACATCTACAACTGGAAAGGCCACAGACATACCTCACAAAGAGTATTACTGTCCTCAAACAGATGCCCTATGCAGACCGTCTCACAAAACCACAGCTAGACTGTGTCGCACACTGCCAACCCAGAGGTGACTTCTGCCTAACATACAAAGCTATGTCAAACCCAGAGCTGTTGGACATGCTCCACGTAAACAGATCACAATCCCTATGAGCTACATGCTCTAGGGACCTAAACCTTGTCATCTCAATAAACAGAACATGCTGGAGGGATAGATTCCTATCTCAGAGACGTCCCATACTCTGGAACAAACTATCTATCAGTAGCAAACAAAGCTCCTCAGTAGCACTCGTCATGAATAGTCTTGATGATTGGATGGGAGATAGGAAATACAACCCGGGAATCACCTCTGTGGCTCTGTTTGACAGGGGCACATGAAATTAAATTTCTTGGGTTTCAAAGGTCAGGGTACCATCTGGCTAGGCTTCTATAGGCCCTAGGGCCAAGAGCCTATTACCTACCTGTGAACCAATACACACCAACATGTACTTGTTGCAATAATTGCTATGTGAGGTTGACTGAGTATGATGGTGAATGTGTTGGTGAATGTGTCACAGATGTGTATATGTGGGATAGCTTAGTGGGAAACTGTTTCTGTCATGGTATTATGTGTCCTAGCTCTGATCCCAGCAAAAGATGTGTATGCTATTGCTAGCCAGAAAAAGCAGTATGGCATACGGTCTGACGTAGTCCCTTGGTGCTAACTGGGGTGTGCCATTGGAGGATAAAGCAGTACATGTATGCTCATTGATTGGTACTGCTGGTGAATCCAAATCCTGTATGAACTGTAGTACTACCTGAAGTTCTAGGCCTAAACAGCACAGTATGGTGTATGTCCACATTGCTTGGAAACACTGTTTTGTGTGTTCTCTGTAGTCCTCACAGATCACATACCTCAGGCATAAGGGTTTGTAAGTACTAACACACAGTACTGTATGGTACACACGTAAAGCTCATCTAGGTTGCCATACCTCTGCGCCCTGTATGTATGTCTGATGTGTGTGTGGGTATGCCTATAACATGCCCTCGGTCATATGTGTGTTACAGGATATAAGTGCGTATCTAGCAACATGTATAGTCTAGTACAGCAGTAGGCCACCTATATTCACGAATGTGCACATATTTTAGGCAGGGGTTTTCCATCAACAACTAGTGTGGTATACTGGTAATACTGTAACTGGACTTTACAATCATTGCAATGGATTACACATTTCTTTATGCATTAGCTGGATATATACCACCTGTGGCTAGGTGGTGCATTGTGTCACATACAGTGTGCCATGTACTGTTGCATAGTCTTACATAGTGGTTTCTCTTTGTTGTTGTGCAGAAAAGATTTTAATATATAGAGCATGTCAGGCACTGCCAGGCAGTTGTGGGTTGAGCACTGATATGTGGTATTGAAAGTGTATATCCTCTGACAGACAATAGTTTGCTATTTATGCAGTTCAGTGATATCTGTACTGTAGAATGTTAAGTGTGCCACATGACTTGCTCACACATATTGTTTCATTGTCTTCCAGCGTCATGGCCCACCATCGCAACCCTACCTATAGTCGTGCAGAGGATGAAATCCTAACCACCAGTCTCATCCAAAACTACACCCTGCTATTCTCAAGAACCAGCCATGACCAGCATGAGTGGACTGCACTGTGGCAGGATGTTGTCCGTAGGATAAATGACATAGGCATGCATAACCGGACATATGAGCAGGTACGCCATCACTGCAGTGATTTACTTAGACATGTCTGGCAGCATGCGCCTGATGTCCATAGGCAACAGCTTGCCACAGGTGATGGAGTTACCACCCATCCACCCCTCACCAGAGTGGAAGAGCTGCTCCTGAGCCTGGGGGCTCCCGGCCAACAACAACAGCACACATGTATCATCATGGAGGCTGGAGCCCCCCAGCAAGTTCACATGGAGCATGCAGGTAACATGGCATATCTGTAGACTACTGTTACCTCTATTGATAGATCATGCATATGTGAGATGTGTACTGTGTAGTTAGAAGATGTGGAGTCTGGTGCTGTGCAATACTGATAATTTGGAACATGATGTGTAGGCCTGGACTGTCAACCGTTGTGCTACTGTAAGATTGCAAACCCACAGTAGCAATGCCATAGTTGTTGCCACTGACAAACTGTTTCATATCCTTGTAGGTCCCTCTGGTGTGACAGCAAGGCAGCAGACCCATGCTGTTGAGTGTGTTCTACATTTAATATTGCAAATAAAATGTGCATGTCATAGGTGAGGTGTAGGCCACGTACACATGTAACACACCTACGCATAATGCATGCTGTGCATGTTTGCTGTGAGACTATGCACATCTTAGTAATGTGAATGGCTGCCTCAAACACATGCAATACACAGAGCATCCCAAACAATTGTGGCTACACTATAGTGGACATTGGATAGGCATTCGATACACATGCACACAACATACACAACTTTGTCATATGCAGTACATGTTAATATGCTACACATGACGTATTCAGACACCCGCTGTAAGATCACACTCCAGTATCCCAAATTTCATCCACACAGCACACATAATATACCTGAGGGGTAGAGGCCTATCATGGGGCAGTGTGACACTCTTCAACACACAACACATTCATGTTAGGCAATGCTCCCTATTGGGCACCTTACAAACCCATGTAACAACTGGCTGTGAAATGGTGAATGTAGCCATGGTACTGCGGTTCAGGTACAGCATGATAGGTGCCAGTCTGGAACACATTAGTAGCCTTGAGTTACCACATGATGCTGCATGATGATGGCTCATCCAGTTACAGTAACCACAGTACTACACATAGCATTCATTGCTATACACCTCAATGTTGTGTGTGTGCAAACATATGCACCTATACACAATATGCATAGCAGTCACCATTTGCACAAAGTGACACATATATGTCTTGTAATGCTATTGAGTGTATAGGTCACATGACACACATTGGGTATGTGTGATGTTTAATGTTGCAGTTGTGTTATAGCATGCCATGTCATGGCTGGCACTGGCATGTCCACAATATGTTCTACACTCACCATAACTACTGTACAATGGCTATGTTGAGCAATGGTATTCCATCAGGTATAAATGCACCATTCATCCTGTGTGTATACATAGCATGCATGAGCTAAACCTGTGTCCACAATTATCTGCTTAAGACACAGATGCTCTAATCAGTAACAGATATCTATGTGACACACAAATAAACATCCAGCCATGGTATATATACCTGTGAGTGATGGTGCACAGCACATTGATGAGCTTGTAATACTTGCACAGCAATGTTGTGTCCATGTACACATTGCATTCCAGGGTGAGGCCAATCACTGAACAACAACACACATGCATCAAAGCCATGTATACTGTTATTAGCAAGGACTGTCTACATTCGCACTGCATGCTGTTGAGCAACACACGTCCTGCATGCTGACATGTGTGATATGACTGTTTGTCTCTTGATACTGCACCCCACCATCAACCGCTATTGAGTATGTTCTGGATTGCTGGTGGTGTGTGTGTGTGTGTGTGTGTGTGTGTGTGTGTGTGTGTGTGTGTGTGTGTGTGCGTGTGTGTGTGTGTGTCTCTGCTTTAGTGAGGAGTGTATTTGTGTGCATGTGTGCATGTGTGCATGTGTTCATGTGTGCATGTGTTCATGTGTGCATGTGTGCATGTGTGCATTTGTTCATGTGTGCATGTGGGCATGTGTACTGACATCATGTAAAGGTTGTAAAGTGTGTTTCCTGTCTTCCTCTCATGGGTGCTGAGGTTGGGCTGGTTCACTGCCCACTAGAGGTGACAACATACTGGACTTGATCATCACCAACATGGGGTACCAGTGTTTCACAACAGAGATAAACCCCTCGCTGGTAATATCAGATCATAAAGTAATCACACTGGACATCCACATCACACCCCCCACAGTCAAGGAAACCACTGTGAAGAAAGTTTCTAATGCAAACAGCACACTTCTCAAGACCAAAGTGGAAAGTTCAAAAGCACCCTTGCTATAGGATAATGCTATACAATCTGCAGAATCATTTACAGTGCGGGATGGTAGAGACGTTGATGTGGACGTATGACAGCAACATCAGCAGCTGGCAGTCGCCGCGGACGTCCCTCAAGTCACAGGCGTTCCAGTAGTGCCAGTAACAGCCCCAGCAATGTTGGGGGTGGGCTGTCCATAGACCGTCCTAGAAGACCACGTGCACGTGGCTCTGGATGGTCCCAGCAGGGACCTGGGTCCAGTGTACAAAAGTCTACCTCTGAGGATAGTACTCAGTCTGGCTTAGTACCTGATACTGTCAGTAGCACCCCTGCCAGGCACAGGTACAGTATCCATGGCCAGAGACAGTGATCTGTAAAGCCTGGCAGGTACAGTCTGTGGCTGTCTCACAAATCCCCGTATATGGCAACCACATGGTGGAACTGTGTCCATGCAGACACACACACACATAAACCAGACACCTAGGGCTAACACATACCCACACACATTACATCAACATTGGCCCATACCAGTACTCTTGGCCCTCTCACACACACACACACACACACACACACACACACACACACACACACATATGTTGATTATATGGCTCAATGTAGGCCTCTGGCAAACCAACAGCACACCCTGTGCATATGATGAAACCTGTGCACCTCCTGTCATCTGTAACATTGATGCAGGAACAGGCTAACATGGTGCTGATGCACATGGTGACTTTATAGCAGTATAGCAATGTTAGCATGCTGTCAGCAGTAAACTGTAATTATATCCTTGAAGGTGTAGCTGAGCAGGCATAATGCATTAAAGCTATGATTGTCAATGTAGTATTGTTTACACCAATGTTAATCCCAATAGCGCATTTTCCACCCACGTGCCACTTGGCTGACGTGTGTAGTATTGGCAGCATGTGTTAGAGTGGACAGTACGTGTGGGATGTGTGCAGCACAGGTTTGCAGGTGTACATTTGTGAACATGGTGGAGGTGCACTGTCTGCATGTACGTGCATAGTGGACACATGGGCAGGGTGACATGCCCTGTATTAAACAGTGTTAACACTCCATAGTTTCTATTGGTGGCCAGTATGCATTGTACTACACACATCTTGGAACTTGGGTACACATGTGTGTATGACATGGTTTGACACTGTGCTGTGGGTGATACTGTTACTATCTGTCACTGGTTTGCATTCTGGTAGTATACATAACCTCAACAGCCTGACCATAAACAATCGTTAGATGATGTCTTGACAACTGACACACAGATGTAGGACACACAGTAACATTTGTACCCTTCAGGAACTATACTATGCCAGTAACCAGTGGTGTTCACCTGCACCCATTCCTGGGACCACTCCTGATTGCCATATAGCTCACTTAGGTACAAGCAAACACAGTAGGGATATGTCTGTCCACGTCTGGAAATGCATACTGTGGCCTATAATGCATTCTACAGATGGCACACACATCCTCCACAAGGGTATCATACAGACAGATACCTGTTGTCAAACCCATGCTATAAAGCTATAAGCCAACTAAAGCATAGTCATCCACCTTTACAAAACATAGTATCCCCACAGTATCACATAGGTAGTAGCCCCCAACATGTTGACAGGTACCGATGTGTACATACAGCCAAGTGTTACATCATCTTTCCTTTGATAATCACATTTCCAAAGGTATTTTGAAATCCCTCGGTGAATCACATAAGCAATAAGGGGTCTGCATGCATATCCACAAAGGTTGTTGTACACCTATAATGAATAGCCATCATTGACAGACTTTGCTGCATTTTAACTGGTCTGAAATATACCTCAGGCATAAACCCTCACTCACACTATTCAATAGAAACCATAATGAGTGTGTGTGACACGGATGACCTAGGCCAGAGATCACTGCAGTGGCTGGGATTGTCACAAGCATACAGATGTGACCTAAGGTCTGGAAAGTGACAGCACACTCTGGCAAAGATAACAGATGTGTTTATGGAGAAAGCAGGGTTCCCACCTATGAAATAATTGAGGTCACATGTACGTATATGTATTTGCCACACAGCTACCTGACGTGCAATGCACATACTGTTGTCATTGTGATATGTCATCCAGTAGTAAAAGCAAAAAGCACACCACAGTGATCACCTGTGTTACACACATAGAGCATACACACACACACTCACCAAGTGCAGGATTCAAACCCCTATCGAACTACTTTATTATATTAGAGCAGTACGCATTTACATGACACACTATGCACATTACTGGGAGTGCTCCTTTCCACAGGTATATTTGTAGGATGGTGACATCATCAGACTTGACAAAGATAAGTATACTACTTTTAAGGTGTTGTAGTTGTCTCCAAAAAGGTGGCTCCTCTACAAGGAGATATACACACAGTCCTAAAGTTGTCAAGTGCAGGATTCAAACCCCTATCTAACTACCTTATGATAATAGAGCAGTATGCATTCACACAACACGCTATACCCATTACTAGGAGCTCTCCTTTCCACTTGTATATTTGTAGGATGGTGACATCATGAGACTTGACAAAGATAAGTATACCACTTTTAAGGTGTTGTAGTTGTCACCAAAAAGGTTGCTCTTCTACAAGGAGATACACACACACACACAATTGTTAAATGCAGGATTCAAACCCCTATCTAAATTCTTTATGATATTAGAGCAGTATGCATTTATACGATGCACTATACACATTACTGGGAATGCTTCTTTCCACAGGTATATTTGTAGAATGGTGACATCACCAGACTTGACAAAGATAAGTATACCACTTTTAAGGTGTTGTAGTTGTCTGCAAAAAGGTTGCTCCTCTACAAGGAGTCACACGCACACACACACTCTCACACAGTTGTCAAGTGCAGGATTCAAACCCCTATCTAACTACCTTATGATACTAGAGCAGCATGCATTTACATGACATGCTATACACAATACTGGAAGTTCATTTTTCCACAGGTATATTTGTAGGATGGTGACATCATCAGACTTGACAAAGATAAGTATATCACTTTTAAGGTGTTGTAGTTGTCTCCAAAAAGGTTGCTCCTCTACACAAGAAGATAGATATACACACAATTTCATACAGTTAAGTGCAGGATTCAAACCCCTACATAATTACTTAATGATACTATAGCAGTACACCTTTAGATGACACGCTATACACTTTAGTAGGAGTTCTCCTTTCCACAGGTATATTTGTAGGATGGTGACATCATCGGACTTGACAAAGATAAGTATACCACTTTTAAGGTGTTGTAGTTATCTCCGAAAAAGTTGCTCTTCTACAAGGAGATAGATACACACGCACTCTCATATAGGTGTTAAGTGCAGGATTCAAACCCCTACCTAATTATCCTAGAACAGTACACATTTATACAACGTGCTATACACATTACTGGAAGTGCTCTTTTCCACAGTATTATATTTGTAGGATGGTGGCATCATCAGACTTGACAAAGATAAGTATACCACTTTTAAGGTGCTGTAGTTGTCTCCAAAAAGGTTGCTCCTCTACAAGGAAATAGATATACACACACTCATACAGTTCTCAAACACAAGATTCAAAACCCTACCTAACTACTTAATGATACTAGAGCAGTACGCATTTAGACGACACACTATACACATTACTAGGAGTTCTCTTTTCCACAGGTATATTTGTAGGATGGTGACATCATCAGACTAGACAACGTGGGTTACATCAGGTGACATTAGGTGGGCTACATAGAAGGAATTTGTAGACACTTTGGCAATATGATCATCAAAGGAGAGTTTACTATCTACCTGGGTCACCAGGGCCATAATTATATTCTCCGTACATACTGGATTACCACCTATTTGGTAATTTGTGTGGACTTTGTTTTATCCAAAAAGGATGACTATGCATTCTTTGGCATTCTGCTTGAGGGCATTGTTTTGACACCAGGTATCTGTCTCTGTAAGACCCTTCTGTAGGATGTTTGTGTCAGCCGTGGAGTCAATTGTGGACCACAGTTAGCAGTCATCTGCAAACATGTTCAGCCATACTCCTCCCGTGCTTGCCTGTACCTCTGAGCAGTATCTACTGAACAGGTGGGGTCCCAGGACCAATACCTGTGGGATGCCATTTGTGACTAGTTTAGAGTCGGACATGGCACCTGCAACTCTGAACATGTGTGTTTGATCTGTGAGCCAGTTGGCCACCCATCCTGTGACATAGCTGTTAACGTTCAAGCTGGTAAGCTTGTCCATGATGCCAGAGTGGGGAATGGTGTCGAAAGGCCTTAGTGAGTTCCATGTGGGCTGTGTGGACTACTTTCACCTCCATCTATGTCCTTGGTAATTGTTTCAAATAAGTCAACTAGGTTTAGGAGCCAGGATCTACCTTTAACAAAGCCAAGTTGGGTATAGCACAGTGTCTGGAGGTCCCCAATGTCTCTGTTTATGGGTTCCATGATAATTTGCTCCATAGCTTTGCAGACCAGGCTGAGTAGGCCTATAGGGCAATGGTTCCCTGGTTCTGTTGTGGCACCCCCTTTGTGAAGCTGGATGACTGTTGCTGTATGCCATTCTTTGGGTACATAGCCTGTGGTAAGGTTGAGTCTGGACAGTGAATGCAGGTGAGGGTGTAGTTCCTTTTGGGGCCGGTGTAAGTCGCAGCCTGGGACACCATCCAGTCCCATTGATGATGTGTTCTTAGCTTTGGAGAGGGCTGTTTTTACCTGCCTGTCCATGAAGTCTGGTGCTCTGCATTCTTCTGGGATGGACACAGGCCCTTTTGCGGGTGATGTGGGGGGGGTTGCACTGAACTTGTCCCCCAGGATGTGGGCAATGTAAGTTGGTTGAGTGTATCTTTTTTCCATTTTGCAGTAGCTGACAGCATTTTTGAGAGTTGCCACCTAAATGTTTGGTACAGCTAATGAAGTCTTTGTGGCTGTTATTCTTACATTCCTTGGCAATTTGTCTTTAGAAACTGGCCTTGGATTATCTTATGAGCGATCATTGTTTCTTCCTAATAATGATCAGTGATGCCTTTCCTTATGTGAAGTTTGCTCTATCATGTGTTTGTTCCCTCCTTCTGTTGTATAGCTTATTTATGTGCGACAACCACCAGATTGGTTTCCTATTTTTGGAGGAGTGCATCTTGGTTTTATTTGGCATGTCTCAATCCATGCATCCCTGTAGATGCTCATAGAATGCACTTGTAAATGATTCTGCAGATTGTATAGCATTATCCTATAGCAAGGGTGCTTTGGGACTTTCCACTTTGGTCTTGAGAAGTGTGCTGTTTGCTTTAGAAACTTTCTTCACAGTGGTTTCCTTGACTGTGGGGGGGGGGGGTGATGTGGATGTCCAGTGTGATTACTTTATGATCTGATATTACCAGCGAGGGGTTTATCTCTGTTGTGGAACACTGGTACATCATGTTGGTGATGATCAGGTCCAGTATGTTGTCACCTCTAGTGGGCATGGTGACCAGCGGTTCCAGAGCGTTTGAGTTTTTAAACTCTAGGAAGCATTGGGCAAAGGACGTTGTACACGAGTAATTCTCCCAGTCAGTGTTTTGGTAGTTGTAATCTCCTCATATAATGGTGTTTGGTAGGACCTTTATATTTTCCACTGTTTTCAGGAATACTGAGTGAGGTTCCTGAGACAAGGTAGGTGATCTGTAGCAGGCTGCAATCTGATAAGCAGCTTTGCCCAATGTTAGTTGCACTTGCATGGTCTCCAAGGCATGATGCTGTGCCACTAACCTGATGGTGTGGGTATCTGTAAGGTAAATGGATACACCACTTCCTTTTGTATTTCACTCTGGGTTTTGGGGCTGAAGATCAGAGGGATTGTGAGTGTTTTACGTGGAGCATGTCCAACAGCTCTGTGTTTGACATAGCTTTGTATGTTAGGCGGAGATCACCTCTGAGTAGGCGATATGCGAGAGAGTTCAGCTGGAGCATTTTGAGATGGTCTGTGTATGGCATGTATTTCAGGCCGCTAATGCTATTTGTGAGGTATTTCTGCAGGCTTTCCAATTGTTGTAGATGTCTTGTGAGGTACATAGCAAAAGGGGCGTTGTACTCTATTATGGATCTAGTGAGTGTTGAGTAGAGGGGAACAATGTCCTCTTCTATTCTGCATGAGATACCTTTTGTGATGAGGTGTGCCACATAGAAGGATTTCCTGACTACTGCGGGGATGTGATTATCACAGGTGTGTCCACTGTCCACCTGTGACCCAAGGTCTCTTATTACACTTTCAGTGTTAAGTATACTACCACCTATGTTGTAGTTCATGGCTACAGAGTTTTTACCAAAGGGGATGACAATGCACTTTTTGGCATTGAGCTTGAGGCCATGGCTTTGACACCAGGCATCTGTCTCAGTGAGGCCCTTTTGTAGGATGTCCACATCTTCAGTAATTTCAATTATGGCTCCTAGTTTGCAGTCATCTGGACACTTCATTAGCCACAGACCTTCCATGTTAAAGTTTACTTCAGGGAAGTAGATACCAGACAGGACAGGACCCAGGACTGATCCCTGTGGTACTGCACTTGTCTCTGGTCCAATGCTGTACTTGGAGTCTGCTACTTTCACAGTGTGCATTCTGTCAGTTAGCCATTTGACAACCCATCTTGTGACATAACGATTTATACCTAGTTTAGTGGGTTTATCTAGAATTCCAGAGTGGGGGATGGTGTTGAAAGCCGTGGCAAGATCTACATAGGCTGTGTAGACCACCTTACCCTTGTCTATGGTTGTAGTGACTGCTTCAATGACATCTATCAGGTTTAGGAGACATGATCTGTCTTTTACAAACCCAACATGGTTGTGGTCCAGAGTTTGGAGATTACCAATGTCTTTTTTATAAGTTATATGATGATACATTCCATGGCCTTGCAGAGCAGGCTCATCAGGCTAATGGGGCACTAGTTCCTAGGGTCCATGGTGGCTCACCCCTTGTGTAGTGGGATAACCGTCGCTGTGCGCCATTCAGCAGGCACAAAGCCTGAGGTGAGGCTATGACTGAACATGGTACTTAGGTGTGGTGCCTGTTCGTTCTGTAGTTTGTGTAGAACACAGCCTGGGATGTTATCTGGTCCCATGGATGCTGTGTTCCTGGCTTTGGAGAGTGTTTTTTACCTGTGCAGCCATGATGACAGCAACTTTGCAGTCTTCCGTTATAGAGAAGTGCTCTTTCGTGGGTGAGAGGGGGGTAAAGTTAGCACTGATCCTATCTGCCAGGATGTTGGCAATATCAGTTGGGTCTGTATATTTAGTGCCATTGTGCTGTAACTCAGAGCAGATCTAAGTGTTGCCATTAATATTCTTGACATAGCTATAGAAAGTTTTGTGGTTGTCTTTAGAATCAGTGTCAATTTTGTTTTCATAACTAGCTTTGGAGGATTTTATCATGGATCACAGCTTCTTACTGATGTGGACCATGGAGCTCCTCCCCTCATGGGATTTTACCCTCTTTTGCAACAGTATTTTTCTTCTGTTGTGCAGTTTGTTTATGGCAGGGGAACACCAGATTGGCTTCCTTTTCTTGGAGGATAGCGTCTTGATTCTGTTTGGAATAGCACGATGCATGTAGTCATGTAAGTGCTTATAAAGTGCAATTGTGAAGGATTCAGTAGTTGTAACTGTATTGTCCATCTGCATGGGTGTCCTGCAGTTTAGCGCTTCTGTCTTAAGAAGCATGAAGTTGGCTTTGGAGACATTTTTAACATGGTTTCCTTAATGGGGGTGTGGGTCCAGGATGTGGATATGTAGGGTAATTAGCTTATGGTCAGATGGGACCAATAAGGAGCTGACGTCAGGTGTGGAACACCGGTCACGCAGGACAAACCAAACCCCGTAACCAACACAAATAACCACAAAGTGAGCTAAATGCTACTCATTGCCAGAAGTCTCAGCCTCAAGATGCACACACTCGAGGCACTTCTCATTATGGAGAATATTGATATCTGTGCAGTATCAGTAACGTAGTTCAAGGATCCAGACAGCACACCAGCACTACCAGGATACTACTCATTCCATACCTTCCCGCATCAGAACCTGAATCATAGCACATATGGTGAGGATGTATCCATATTCATCCAGGATACCTACACCTCTCTCTACATGCTCTCTACAGGATATGTGCCCATAGAATGTTGCACAGCAGCGTTCTTCACACTCCACAGGGGTGGGGCCACAAAAAACCACTGGCATTCATGCTCTATGAGACTGACAAGTGTGTTCTGCAAGGGAATGGAGCCAATCATAATGGAAGTCAACAATACAGAGATTGGGAACCTTCACACAGTTGAGCAGATCCTGTTTGGCTTCATCAAATGCAGACCACGCCTCCTGAACTGGGAGGATTTCTTTGACAGTTACCCAGGCTACAGATGATTGAAATGAGCTCCACACAGCCTACCTATACCTCGCTAAGGCCTTTGACACCATTCCCCAGTCAGGTATCATAGATGAACTCACCAACCTGGCCATGAATCCATACATCACAAGATGGATTGCAAACAGGCTCACAGATAGATCCCACACATTACTAGTTGCTGGCTACATGTCAGACTCTACACCAGTAATGACTGGTGTCCCCCAGGATTCAGTCCTAGGGTCTCTCCTGTTTGGTATAGACTTCTCAAATGTACATGCCAACACAGGAGAGTTGTGGTTGACTAAGTTTGCTGGGAACTGTAAAGTGTTTGCCATAATAGATTCCCCGGAAGACAGACATATTCTCCAGAAGAGACTCTATGAGACAGGTGTGTGGTGTCAGAATCATGGCCTCAAGCTCACTGTGGAGGAATGCATAGTGATCCTCTTTGTTGAAAATACAATACCCACAAACTACCACATGGGTGTTACCCCCTTAAAAATGACAAGGTGACAAGGGATCTGGGGACACATGTACATAGTCATCTTTCCTTTGACAACCATGTTGCCAAAGTGATTCGGTGATCCTATGTGGCCCACCTAATCAACAAAGGGTTTGCATCAGGATCCAAAGAGGTAGTGTTGGCACTCTACTCTTACATCATCAGACCCATCATTGAGTACAGTGCACCATTTTGGATGTACTCAACTTAGCATATCTAGCAGCTGTAGAGACCACATAGGTACCTCACCAAGAGGATTACTGGCCTCAAACAGTTGTGTTATGCAAAACAACTGGTAAAACTAAATCTGTTCTTCGTTGCATACCGCCTACTCAGAGGCACACTCTGCCTAACATACAGAGCCATGTTCAACATATAACTGTTGAACATGATCCATCTACACATAACAATATTGAGTCACCCTACACATTCCAAGGATATGAACCTCATCAGAACGATGAATATAACATGCTGGTGGGATAGAGTACCATTCCAGACACTTGCCTTAATGTGGAACAGAGTCCCAATGTACATCAGACAGAACCCCTCGTTGACACTCTTCAATTGGAACCTTGATGAATGGATGGGAAACAGACAATTCATGCCAGGCATCACATCAGCAGCCCCACTAGAAAGGGGCTTAAGGTACTAACTATTAGAACTAGGCCTTGGGAGACTACCCAATGGTGTGGTGAAAGCTGACCAACTTGCGTAGGCTGATATATGCCTTCGTGGAGATAGTCTACTACATACCTATGAAACTATGTGACAGGTACATGTCTACAGATAGTAGATGTGTACTTCATTGTACAGTCATGTTGTACAGCAGGCACATGGACCACAAACACTGTAATGCTTACAGATACTGGTGGCTGTTATGTACAGTGGGAGAGATGTGCACCTCATGTTGTTCCTACTCAGCAACAGCTCCTCATGGTCCTGCAGAGTGGTGCTAGCAGCAGAGAAACGAAAAGAGTGACTGCTTTCAAGATTTAAGTATAATTTACTGTTATTACCTGTGTGACCATCTTTCCTCACCGAAAAGCGAGTTTAAACTGATGATTTACCTGTTTTAAGCCTGTTTTTTGTGTTTTCTCATACCTGCAATTGTAAATGTTTGTTTGTTTGAAATTAACTGTTGAGGCTGCCCACTCAAGTGCGCTAGCCTGTGTTTAGAATTTACTGTACTTTTCATGCTGTTTTTCTGAAAAAAAAAGAAAAAAACAAAAAAAATCCTTGTTTCCCGCCTTTCCTGACCTAGAATAGTCCCTTATACAGGCATTGCTGTATTCTGGACTTTTGAATAGCTCCTGTGTTGCCCATTTCCTTACTTGGATAGAAGGAAGCTTCTTTGTTCACCAGTGGGAGTGGGGAGCTTTGAGCAGCCTATCTGTCCCTGGAGGAGTGACCTCAGCACTAGAATCTTGTAGTTTATTGGCCATTTTGGGCCAATTTCTAGCTCTTTAAAGTTCCCTGTATAAAAGCCCGCTTTGGCACAGTTTTTTGCTTGTTCCTACTCAGCAATAGCTCCTCATGGTCCTGCAGAGTGGTGCTAGCAGCAGAGAAACGAAAAGAGTGACTGCTTTCAAGATTTAAGTATAATTTACTGTTATTACCTGTGTGACCGTCTTTCCTCGTTGAAAAGCGAGTTTAAACTGCTGATTTACCTGTTTTACACCTGTTTTTTTGTGTTTTCTCATACCTGCAATTGCAAATGTTTGTTTGTTTGAAATTAACTGTTGAGGCTGCCCACTCAAGTGCGCTAGCCTGTGTTTAGAATTTACTGTACTTTTCATGCTGTTTTTCTGAAAAAAAAGAAAAAAACAAAAAAAATCCTTGTTTCCCGCCTTTCCAGACCTGGAATATTCCCTTATACAGGCATTGCTGTATTCTGGACTTTTGAATAGTTCCTGTGTTGCCCATTTCCTTACTTGGATAGAAGGAAGCTTCTTTGTTCACCAGTGGCAGTGGGGAGCATTGAGCAGCCTATCTGTTCCTGGAGGAGTGACCTCAGCACTAGAATCTTGTAGTTTATTGGCCATTTTGGGCCAATTTCTAGCTCTTTAAAGTTCCCTGTATAAAAGCCCGCTTTGGCACAGTTTTTCACTTGTTCCTACTCAGCAACAGCTCCTCATGGTCCTGCAGAGTGGTGCTAGCAGCAGAGAAACGAAAAGAGTGACTGCTTTCAAGATTTAAGTATAATTTACTGTTATTACCTGTGTGACCATCTTTCCTCACTGAAAAACGAGTTTAAACTGCTGATTTACCTGTTTTAAGCCAGTTTTTGTGTTTTCTCATACCTGCACTTGTAAAAGTTTGTTTGTTTGAAATTAACTGTTGAGGCTGCCCACTCAAGTGCGCTAGCCTGTGTTTAGAATTTACTGTACTTTTCCTGCTGTTTTTCTGAAAAAAAAAGAAAAAAACAAAAAAAATATCCTTGTTTCCCGCCTTTCCTGACCTAGAATAGACCCTTATACAGGCATTGCTGTATTCTGGACTTTTGAATAGCTCCTGTGTTGCCCATTTCCTTACTTGGATAGAAGGAAGCTTTTTTGTTCACCAGTGGGAGTGGGGAGCTTTGAGCAGCCTATCTGTCCCTGGAGGAGTGACCTCAGCACAAGAATCTTGTAGTTTATTGGCGGCCGTTTTGGGCCAATTTCTAGCTCTTTAAAGTTCCCTGTATAAAAACCCACTTTGGCGTGGCTTTGCGGGATTTTGCGCATAGCGCAGCATCGGGCAGTGCTGCTTAACCAGGCTTAAACCATTCTCGGCTCCACAAAGTCTGCTCTTCACTTTTTTCCCTTAGATCTGATCTATTCTGTCAAGTAAAGACCTTATTCTAAACCTATAACCTAGCACTGCTCTTACAAGCAATTATATAAGTTAGCACTAATAAACTAATAGCACTACATCCTCATATACTCCCTAGGAATACTCATTTCCCTATTGGTCCTTTTTGTCAGCCTTAAAGGAGTTACTTATACTATACTGGCATGTCCAAAGGTCAGCCGCCAGTTTCCTCTCCAGTCCAGCTGGTGAATCTGGGAATCCTGAGTCAATGTTACAACTGCCTCATGTACACAGACAACCCTCTCCTCCTCCCAACAAATACTAATATATGAGAGATGCAACCATATAGCCAAACTGGAGGCTAAGCTCTCTCAACGCAATACTGGCGCAGCCAGTCAGGGGAAGAAGGTAACCATACGCAACAAAAATCCAGTCGCACATAGATCTACCACATCATCAAATCAAACACATAAACACACTAAAACATACTCAGAGGATCTAAATACAAATATGCTTAAACAGCAGAGACCTCCAAAGCAGACATCCAAGCAACCTCTACCACACAACAAAAAAAATGAAATATATCCTTCACAAAATCAGTGTGCCAAACAGTCACAGCCCTTAAGGACAAACAACACACCTGATACACTTGTAATATGTGACTCTGTTGTCAGGCACACTGATGTCCCACTCACCAGGCTGAACAAGGAGAAGGTCATGGTGAGCTGCCTGTCGGGTGCCAGGATCCGCCACATAACACAAGCACTCAGGTCACTCCAAAGCAAGTACAAATACGACTCTGTCATCGTCCATGCTGGTGTGAATGACCTGAGCCGTACCTCCCTGGAGTACATGAAAAGAGACATAGATGGGCTCTCAGATCATGTAGCTCAGACAGGTATGACCCTGACCTTGAGTAGCATTTTACCCTCACCGAAAATTATGCCACAGTATAAAGACAAAATGATCATTTTTAACAATTGGCTAAAGTTCTGGTGTCATTCAAAGGGGATCCAGTGTCTGTCAGCCTGGGATGACATGCTCGACAAGCCACGCTGCTTTGCTAGGGACGGCTTGCACCTGTCACCTCTGGGCTTTCGGATACTGGCAAAGGCTCTTGCCACCCCCATAGTGCCTTTTTTAGGCAAGGCTCAAAAGACAAACCCACCTCCATAGACAACACAAGGAAAAACAAACTAAGGGTAATGCTACTCAACGCCAGAAGTCTAAACTTCAAAATGCAAGCACTTGAGGCTCTCCTCAGCATGGAGAATATCGATGTCTGTGCAGTAACAGAGACCTGGTTCAAGGCTCCCAAGAGCACCCCAGCACTACCAGGTTATACCTCATACCATGCTTTTCAGCCCCATAACTCGGACCGAACCACAAAAGGAGGGGGAGTATCCATATTCATCAAGGATACCCACACCTCCATGTTAGTGGCACTGCATGAAGCATCAGAAACCATCCATGTGCAACTAACAGTCGGCAAAACTGCATTTCAGTTTATAGCCTGCTACAGACCACCATCCCAGACTCTGGAACCTCACATGGCTTTCCTGAGAACATTGGTGAATATGAATATCTCTCCAAATACCTTTATATTGGGTGACTTCAACTACCCAAGCATAGACTGGGAACACTACTCAAGCCCTAACAGCCTAGCCCAGAGGTTCCTGGAATTTATAAACTCAAATGCTATGGAACAACTGGTCACCACACCTACAAGAGGGGTAAACATACTTGACCTGGTCATCACAAACATGGGGACTCTATGCTCTACACCAGAGGTACACCCCTCATTGGTAAGATCAGACCACAAATTAATCTCGCTGGACATCCACATCCCAACCTCACCACCACCACAAAAAAAACACAGGAAAAACTTCTCCAAGGCTAATTTCACATGCCTCAAAACCAAGGTGAAATCACTCAAAGCCCCCGGGCCAGTGGAAACTACGTCCCAAACAGCAGAGTCCTATATAAATGCATTCTATGGACATCTTCAGGAATGCATGGATCATGCAATCCCAAATAAAACCAAGACCCAATCCTCCAAAGGCAGACATCCTGTTTGGTGGACCACGGCCATAAATAAACTATACAACAAAAGGAGAAAGCTACTGCAGGATAGAGCAAAATCCCTCAATAAGAAGGCATCACTGATCAGTACTAGCAAAAAACTATGGTCCCTCATAAAATCTTCCAAGGCCAGCTTTGAGAGAAAAATTGCACAAAACACCAAAGATAACCACAAGGCTTTCTTTGGTTATGTTAGAAACCTGGGTGGCAACTCCCAGATATGCTCGGTGTTAGTCCAAAATGACAAAAAATACACTGAACCCAGAGACATTGCCAACATCCTGGCGGACAGGTTCAGTGCAAACTCCCCCCCCCCTTCCCCCCAAAGGAGCAATTATCTATCCCGCAGAGAGTCATCTCCCTGTCATCACAGATGCTCAGGTAGGAACTGCCCTCTCCAAAGCAAAAAACACAGCATCAATGGGACCGGACGGTGTCCCGGGCTGCGTCCTACAGGAGTTCCAAGAGGAGCTAAAACCTCATATTAGGCTACTGTTCAATCTCAGCCTTTCTACAGGTTATGTACCCAAGGAATGGTGTACAGCAACAGTGGTCCCACTCCACAAAGGTGGAGCCTCAACGGACCCTGGGAACTATCACCCCATAAGCCTGACTAGCCTAGTCTGCAAGGCCATGGAGCGGATCATCATGGGACTCATAAACAAAGACATTGAGGAACTACAGACGCTAGATCCTACACAATTTGGCTTTGTTAAAGGCAGATCCTGCCTCTTGAACCTGGTAGACTTCTTTGAAACAGTCACCAAGGCCATAGATGAAGGGAAGGTAGTCCACACTGCCTATCTGGACCTTGCAAAAGCCTTTGACACCATACCCCACTCTGGCATCATAGATAAGCTCTCCAGCCTAAATATCAACCCCTATGTCATAAGTTGGGTTGCAAACTGGCTCAAGGACAGAACCCACATGGTCAGAATTGCGGGAGCTATGTCAGACTCTAAACCTGTTACAAGTGGCGTCCCACAAGGCTCAGTCCTGGGGCCGCTCTTGTTCGGTATATATTTTTCAGAGGTACAGGCCAACATGGGAGGACTATGGCTGACCAAGTTTGCAGACGACTGCAAACTGGGTGCCATAATCGACTCTCCAGCTGACACAGGCATCCTCCAAAAGGGTCTCACAGAGACGGACAACTGGTGCCAAAGCCATGGCCTGAAACTAAATGGCAAGAAGTGTATAGTCATTCCCTTTGGAAAAAACAAAGTGCCCACAACCTACCATATAGGCGGTAATCCATTAAGTACGGAGGAATTAATTAGGGACCTGGGAACCCAAGTTGATAGTAATCTCTCCTTTGACAACCATGTTGCCAAAGTGGTTAGAAAGACCTTCTATATAGCCCACCCCATCATGAAAGGGTTCACATCTAGATCCAAGGAGGTCATTGTGCCCCTTTACGCATCCTCATCAGGCCCATAATTGAATACAATGTCCCATTTGGGATGTACCTTACCCGACACCTGCAGCAACTGGAGAGACCACAAAAGTACCTCACCAAGAGGATCAAGGGTCTCAAACAGATGACCTATGCTGCCAGGTTTAAGAAACTCCAGCTCTACTCAGTTGCATACCACCTACTTAGAGGCGATCTTTGCCTGACTTATAAAGCCATGTCCAACCCAGAATTAATGGACATGCTCCACCTCAAAAAATCCAAATCCACTAGAGCTACACACTCAAGGGATTTGAATATCAACACAGAAATTAATGGGACATGCTGGAGAGACAGATTCTTGACCCAGAGGCTCCCAGTACTCTGGAATAGAATCCCAGTCCATATCAGGCAGAGCTCCTCGCTGACTCTCTTCAAGAGAAATCTTGACGAGTGGATGGGAGATCGTAGGTTCACTCCGGGGATCACTTCTGTATCACTACTAGACAGAGGCTCAATAAAGTAACCAAAAAAAGGTTACAGTAAAACCCATTTTTTTAAGGGGTGGCATAAGCCAAATACACTCTGGCTAGGCTGATAAATGCCCTAGGGCATATAGCCTAGTATCAACCTATGAACCTATGAACCTATGAACCTATATCTTTCGTGCCATTGGGATGTGTGCTGGGTGGGACAGTCCTGGATGGCTTCCTGTCATGGTCACCCTCTTACACACATCTCTGCCCATCCATCTTTGACTGATTATACTGTGTTCCCCCTACATATATATAGAGGTACATAGGTAGTTAATAGGCTATCTGCCTGAAGGCATATATTAGTATGGCCAGAGTGTGCAGCTGTCACCACCCATGGAGTTAGTTCCCTAGGCCTCTGTGTAGTAGAGCTGATGAAGTGATCCATGGTGTGACAGCTCAGTTTCACATACACTCATCAAGGCTCCTCTGGAAGAGTGTCAGTGAGGGTCTCGGATTAATGTTAGTTGGGAGCCTGTTCCAAAGCAAGGGAAGTCTGTGAGTTAGTAATGTATCCCTCCAACATGTTCTATTTAATGTTGTGATGATGATATCCCTAGAGCATGTGGTACAGTGAGCTTGGGTTTACTTCAGATAGCGCATGTACATCAGTTCTGCATTGGACATGGACCTGTCTGTTAGGTAGAGATCTCCTGAGTAGATAGTATGCAACAGAGTACAGATTAAGTTATATTCAGTCTTGTTGCATGGGGCAACTGTTTGAGGCCAGTAATCCTCTTGTTGAGGTACTTCAGTGGTCTTTCCAACTGCTGAGGGTGCACAGTCAGATTCATCGCAAGTGTGTTGTGGTACTCTCTGATGGGTCTGATGACTGATGAGTAGAGGGAACCTCCTTTGACCTACATGCAAAGACTTTGGCAGTTTGTGGGAACACATAGCATGATTTTCTAACCGCTTTGTGAATATGTTTCTGGAAGTGGAGATGACTATCCACATGTGTCCATAGATTCCTTGTTATCACCTATGTGGTATTTGTATGACTGTAGCTCAAGGCCATGATGTTTACACCACATATGTCTGACTGAGACCCTTTTTAAGGATGTCTCTGTTATCCCAAACATTGATTATGACAACTTTTTTGCAGTCATCCACAAACTTTGCTAAACATAGCCCTTGTGTGTTTGACTGTATTTCTGAAAAGTATACACCAGACAGGAGGGGTCCCAGGACTGAGCCATGGAGGACAGCAGTTGTTACCAGCTTGAACAGGAGACCACAATTCTTACCTTGTGGGATCTATCTGTGCCCCAGTTGGCAATCCATCAGATGACATACATATTTATGCACTGGTTGTTGATTTTGTGGATACAACGTGTCTGGGATGTTGGAAAAGGGCTTTTCAAGGTCTATGTGGGACGTGTGTAGCTCATTTCATTGATATATGTCCTGGGTGACTGCCTTGAGACAGTCTAGCAAGTTTGGGAACCATGATCTGCCCCTGACCAAACCAAAGTTGGTAGGGTTGGGTGTTTGTAGGCTCACAATAGCTCTGTTTATGAGTTCCATCATGATGGACTCCATGGCCTTGCAGATCAGGCTTAATAGGCTTATAAGACAATAGTTCCTATGGTCTGTTGTGCACCAACACTTGTGGAGTGTGCCAAATTTTGTTGTAACACATTCAACAGTTTCATATCCTGTACAGAGGGTGAGTCTCAACAGACTGTTCAGGTGCAGGGTCTGTTTGTTTTGGAGTTCACATATGACACAGCTAGGAAAACCATGTCATCCCATAGACGCCGTGTTTTTAGGTTTGGAAAGTGCTGTTTAACCATTGTATATGTGATTTCTGGGTTTTCACAATCTCCGGGTATGATAATGGGCCCTTTTGTCAGTGAGAGGGGGGTAAATATGTATGAACGTGTCTGACAAGATGTTGGCAGTGTCAGTCATGTACATGTATTCATTTACAGTTTGCACTGACTCAGAACATATATGTGTTTACATTGATATATATGACATTGCGAAAGAAAGCTTCATGGTTCTCTATGGACTCTTTGACAATATTTTTGCCAGAACATGGATTGGATAATATTAGGAGTGCTCATTGTTTATTGATGATACTGATCGGAGATTTATTGATCTTCTTTGAATTTTCACTTTCTCTGAACAAGTTCAGTACTTGTAGTACATAGTTTGATTATGACAGGAGTCCAATATATTATATGGGTCTGTTTTCATATAACTGTGTGCGCAAGGCAGGATTGGTGAATAGTGAAACGTTTCTGGGGTAGGAACTGCAACTGCCAGATATGTGTGGCCCACTGCTGTACTCAGACATGGCCTAAGTGTGTGAGCATGCCCAGTATGACCTTTCAGTATGTTGTTGACTGACATTTGCTTCGTTTATTAAAGTGTGTGAGCATGCCCAGTATGGACATATATACTATATGTGTGTGAAAAATCAAGTTGGTTTTTACTTCAGGGCTCACCTTTGTGTTGTACATCGACAGGAAGCACGCTGTGCCTGCAGGGCTTCCATGAGTCGCTTTGCCTAGACTTATCAACATTTCTACATACAAGGGGGACAGCTATTATTTGTACATTTCTACTCAGGGGGCACACCTGATTGTTACTGTGGGTGTACATAGGATGAGGGGTTCACCTGACACTTATACACATTTGCTAGGCCTGCACTGCTATGTCAGGTACTCCATTTCAGTCTGTACTGTTGCCTATCATACTGGCTTGAGGCATACTACTGTACTACAGAACTTAGCTTCCAATTTCACGTATATTAGTTTGTGACTTCATAGCCTACCCAACCCACATCACACTGCCTGGCCTGCTGTTATCTGTCTGCATAGGCCTGGGGGGAAGTTCAGAGGGCATGATACAGCATTTGTTTGTGTTTGCGTTAGTCTACAATTGCCCTGCTGTGTCTGTGCCAGTGAAATGCTGTCATGGCTTAGTGGTTCAGTACTGTGACTATAGTGCACAGTATCCTGAGTTTGTGCCCTGTCACTGCTTTTTATTTTCCTGCTGGGCACATCTGACTGATTAAGGAACAGTAAAGCAGGTGTGAGCGTGTTTACCCGACTTTGCCTGACTTTGCCCAATGTTGCGCTAGTTTGCACGGCGGGCAGCTCCGCGCAATTGTGCTTAAATATGCTAAATAGTGGTAAAATGTGCTTAGCACTGCTTTATATTGCTTAAAATAGGGCAATCATGCCTCAGGTGGTGCTGCAGGGCTGCCTATGTCGGATGCACATAGTACACTCCCTATACATGTTTGAAAACAGGTAATATCAAGTTAGGCATCCCTTTTATTGTATGTGCGAGTCAGAGAGAGGTGTCATTTCCAGGGTTCCTACTGTGTCAGTGTATGTGCTATGCGTTGCCTCTTTGCCAAGGCCAGGGCATACTGGGCACACCTCCTTCTGCCTACTGGGGCAGGCTCAGGTTGTTCCTCCTCCAGGTCACGCTGTGCCTGTGCAGGCCTTGGCAATGGTGGGGGGCTGTTTGGCCCTGCCCCATGCTGTTCCTGCTGCAGCTGTTTTCAAAGGATCATATTGTGTAGCATGGCACAAACCATGACAATTTGGGTACATGTAGTTGGTGAGTACTGCAAGGCTCCACCAGATGTGTCCAGGCACCGGAACTGTGACTTGAGCATCCCAAACACACGCTCAATAATGTTTCTTGTTTGTGCATGTGCCTCATTCTGGAGTTCTTGTTCGGGTGTGCGTGCATTTCTGATGGGTGTCATCAGCCACGGCTCCAGTGCATATCCAGAATCCCCCACTAGGTGACCGTCAGGGATGTCCCCATTGGCAAATCGCTGGTACAGCTGTGTCAGATGCCAGATGTTGGAATCATGATAGCTTCCAGGGCAGCCAGCACACACATTCATTATTATGCCCTGGGCATCGCACACGACCTGGCAGTGGATGGAGGGGAAGCACTTGCGGTTGATGTAGACACCCCCCTCTCACCGGGTGGTGCTTTGATGTGTATGTGTATGCAGTCTATTGCACCCACCACCTCAGGGTATTCTGCTATTTGGTGGAAAAGATGAATATTGCTGGCCAATGCCTCACTGGAATTGGGGAAATATACATGCTCACCGACATGTGCTGACATGGCATCCAGGAACTGGTGCAGTACCCTGGATGCTGATGCCTGTGAAACCCCCATCCTATCACCAGTTGGTCTCTGGAAGGTACCTGTAGCTAGTATTTGTAGGCCAACACATACCTTGGTATCCACTGGGATGGGTTCCCCTCTGTTGGTTCTGTGTGTGAGGCGTGGCCAGCACAGCTCAACAATTTGCTGCAGGAGGTCTCTGTCCACTCTATAGCGCTCCACTATCTCCAGCTCATGTAGCCCCTGGTAGGTTACCCTGGGTCTGTACACTCTTCTCTGTCTCCTCACTGTGGGTTGCTCAGCAGCATTCACAACATCACCACCCTCAGCACCTTGCACATGTTGGTTTATGATAGCAATAGCAGCCCCTAACATTTTGTCAGCCTTAAGCTTTTCAAGTTTTCACTCTTTCTATACTGCAGTGTTGCAGAGTTCTTGTGAAAAAACAGGTTAGACTGCTGTTTGCAGAGTTTAAAGTGCTGGGCTGGGCTGGGCTAGTCGACTGCCTGTGTAATTGGCTGATTCTGATATATTTCACCTGGCTGGCAGCTCTGCTAGTTCTCCTTGGTTAACTTCCTACTACTTCTTTTCCTTCCTTTTTCCCTTTCAGTTTCCACAAGGGGCAGCAGTGCGCAAACAAGAGCACACATGTGCACACGCGCACACATGCGTGCACACACTGTGTGCACGTTCGCAAGAAATTTCAGCTATATCCACGTCATACGCCTTTGGTTTCTTGTTTTCAGCTAGTACCACTGTAAACACGCCTCTTGCAATCTGAGCAACTCAGGGCAAACACAAGCTACTGTGCTCCAATCACCTTACAGTCTTGCCGGGGAAAATTGGGATTCACTATCCTTATCCTCATTTGCATAGGATGCCTACTAATACTTGGTTACATCTCTCACATTGAGCTTCCCCCCTTAGCAATCACTACTCAGTGGCCATGTTGTTTTCAGCCTGCCATTCACCTGCATGGCAGAGCAAGCTTTTTAGTGAAAATGCACATCTGTGGCTATTTTTCACTTTTTTTCATTTTATTTAAAGCGCAGCATGTTTGTGCGCCGCTGCACTACGCTTAAACATCGGCGATCGGGGAAAAAAAATTTTGGATTTTAAGGATTTAAAACATTTGCAAATGCCAATGGCCTTATATTTGGCCATTGGCATGCTTCCAGAAATAGATGCATCCTTTATTTGGAGCTGTCATAGCTCCGTTTAGCTATTTGCAGAACGGTACTCCGTTACCAACTGAGTACATTTCTGCAGATAACACTACTCTTACACGAACAGGTTAGTTTTTCCTGGATTGCAAATTTACCTCATTTGCATAGCTTTCAGCAGCAAATGAGGTAATTTGCATACCACAACACTGTCCGTGCAAGAGTAGCTTTAGAAGCTCTCATGCACGCCCCTGCCAGCTATTGCTGAATCGCTCGGCAGACATATTGCCTGTCTGCCGTCTTACACTACTCTTATACTCCGTGCAAGCCTTCATAAATCCGACCCTTACTCTTAGTGTAAGTGACTTGCTAGGGAAACTAATGCAAAAGCTTTTGGATATATGAAAAGTTTTGGCAATAGGTATAGGAGTATGTGTGCATGCATGTTTTTGGGATTAGGGTTAGCAAGGGCTACATAAGGGGATAGATGAAGTGCTGTCCTTGTGTGTATGTGAGATGTGTATGCAAGTACCTTGTATAGTGGTACTGTTACAGAAAGGGTTTTTACGTAGGCTAATACACATCAGTAAATTTATATAGGCGGATGAAGAAAAATGAATCCTGCATGTGTCTGAGGGAACTGGGCTTAATATTGTTACATCAGTGATCAAATCTCTTATTGTCAATCACTAGTGTGTGATTCCAGGGATTGCCATATTAAAGACGGAGATTGTGCTATTCTGGGTACTTCCCCATTCTCTATGATAGCATGATCTCCAGTAAATATAAGAAGCAGAGGATGTTAAGGGCACAGACTGCACATAATGGCTTTCTTGGATTGCATTACCTAGACTGAACATGAGGCAGCTCTTAGGTTTTATTCCCTTGACTGCACATGGTTCTGAGGTTTTTTACCTAGACTGCACATGACACAATTATTTTTTCATTTCAAATGTGTTTCATGTTTGATTGTTTTCATGGATTTGTGATCACTGTTTAGTGAGGTTCATCAGACTTTCATTTAGAAGCTGTCAGATTCTTCCATTTTAATTGTCATTCAGCTTAAGCAAATAGGCTATAAATCAGATTGTTATGAGTATTCTAACAAGCCTCAAGACCACTAATTGCAAACTCTGGGATGTGGTAGAAGATGGATTTTTACTTTAAAAACATCCAGATAAAATTATGTTAGAAGAACAGGCTTATGTCATCAGAAATGGAGAATGTTGTTACTCTGTTGAAAGACTAAATCCATCCATCCATTCATAACTCCCTTTATCCCATTTTACACATGGGGTCAGGATGTCACATCAATAGTGACCATCATCTAGAGCCACTGTTTACACTGCCAGGTGGCTAGCCCTGCCATGGTTATTGAAAGGATACTATTTGCTTATTTATTCTCTGGGTTGATACTTAAATGAATTAACGAACAAACACACTAAGCAAATCCAAAAGATATGTTGCTAAGGCAAGTGAAATCAGGCACAAGTATCAGCCGGTAACAAACAGTTTAATTAAGTGCTTTTCATCTGTACGTACAGAGCTCGGAGCGCAAGCTGTAGCAAAGTCGCCTTTACACAAACACACCTCCTAGCCTGTCTAGACAGTAGTAAAATAAAAAAAGCAATGACAAGGGTCGAACCCAGGATACTGTGCACCATAGTCAAAGTACTGAACCACTAAGCCACAACAGTTGTACTTAGAAACACAGTATTACCATACATATAGGAATGAATGAAAATATAACCATGACAAAGCAAGTTTGCTGTAAGCAGAGAAATATCCAAAATGGCCAATCACAGATAAGTGCGGAAAAAACGGCATATATAAGCCCCATAGGCGGGAATACACACCATAACTGATTGTGGTACCCATTTGCAGTCAGGATGGCAGGTGCATGAGAGGGAAATCGCTTTAGAGCACAAAGGTGGGGCGCTGAGGAGTCAAAATATATGGTTTGGCTCCTAGTCCACCATCATGAAGGCCAACTCATGCAGGGCCAGGTTCAATGGGGAGCGTACAAGGCAGAGGCATGGAACCGGTTGGCACATGATCTCACCAGTGCCACAGGCATTCTGAGGACTGGTGAACAGGTCCGTCACCACCATGCGGACCTGAAGTGATGAAAGGAGGACCAACTGCACCGATGGATCCAGGAGGCCCGTCAAATGCCCAATGCCCCACTACTGAGTAAGTATCCATGTAATTAAGTATGTAAGAAATGCTATCCTAGCCTATAGTATGGATAGGTATGTTCTAATATTCCTTCATTTATATTACAGCTGCAGGTGTTTGTTCCCCGAATCAGCAAGCCTATGCTGATAGGCTGGCAAGGTTGCGCCACCAGGCAGGTTAGTAATTATTCTGCTGGCATTGTTATAGAATAGAAATGAGACAGCCTGTAAAAGAGTTCAGTGTTGTAACCCAGTAATAAATGTCAAATAAGCCTAGAAGAAAGATTCTGCTAGTATTGTAAGATTAGATAAGTGATGCAGCCTGGAAAAGAGTATTGCAATCCAGTAATAAAGATTAAACAAGTCTCAAATAGAGTTTCCACCTGTATTGTAATATCAGATAACTGCTTCAGCCTGAAAATGAGTGTTGCAATCAATCAACAAAGGATAGACAGCTGTCGAATACATCCTTGTAAATTCTGCCATATGAAATAAGTGAGTCAGCTGGAAAGGATTGTTGTAACCCAGTAATGAATGTTAATAAAGCCTAGAATTAAGTACCATCCTGAAATGTAAATATAAAATAAGTGAGAGAGTGTGAGAAAGACAGTTTGAAGCTACCAAGACAGCTGTAATAAGTCTGGAATAAAGGTATACTGCATTCACTACATAATGAAATGAATGAGACAGCCACAACCAAAGAGTGAAATGTCTTTAATAAAGTACAGAACCTGGACTGTGTCCGTCCCACAATTTGGATATGTTGCTGTACCCTTGCATTATGGAGATAGTATGGTTGTATGAAATGCTGAACATCCACAGTTGTCTAGACCAATATAAATCAAATGTAGCAGGATGCTTTACCTGAACACAGCCAGATATGAACATATATGAATAAAAATGGAATGTATATTAATGTAGCAGTAACATCCCCATCACCAACATTCCTAAGGTTACATACAGGAGACTGTACTAATACATGTAGGGGATATATATCTGCATCTACTAGGAATGTACAGTATATGTATAGGTAGTTTAAGTTGTTAATGTAATATTTCTCCACCCTACCCTATTCTCACAAATGATGCCATTCCACACCAAACTGGGTATGTGTATTCACAATTAATTCCCATGGACATTTGTCCTGTTAGTTTATACATATCTGCATGTACGTTGATGCATGTGCCCTGTTCACATATCCAAACCTGACGGCCAGTTGCCACCAATGAACCCTGCATGCTGTTGGAATGTCCACTGTTTTTCTAAATATGTATGTGTTATGCTTGCTGCTCAATGTTCGGAATTCATGTGTGTTTGGTTAATGGGAATACTGATGCATGCTGTTACAACTAATTTTGAATGGTATTGTTTGTCACTAACCCAAAATGCCATATAATACTGCTAAACATAGGACAACAGGGAAGGCAGGTTCCAGCGGACCCACCTCTCCCACCTCATCTGGTGAGTGCACCTGGCACCGTGCCCAGGCCGGGACCTCCTCCTCCGGTGGCCCTGTGCCACCTTCAGGTGGAAGCGCTGCAGGGGATGGGGCTCGTCCCCCCTCTGCAAGCGTGGCCAGAGGAGAGCCTCCACTCACCCTCCATAGGGTCTGGTCTGTGGTGCGTAGTGAGATCAGGCATTCCGTGACTGATCCCCTACGCCAGCTTGAGGCGAGAGTGATGCAACTCATGGGTGTGCCTGCCCATCCTATTCAGCCCCCAGCACAGCCCCGGCCTGGGCTGTGAAGGCGCAATGGTAACTGCCCATGGGTGGGGATCTCAGTTCCACTGTTGCCATCTGT